>NW_026734633.1:0-278485 GCF_949786415.1 Peromyscus eremicus
ATACACAGTGCAAATAGCACTCGCGTCTGTTCCCAGCAAGTACAGTGTACTGGATTGAAGAGGAGCTACTGTTCTTGTCAGTTTCCTAAGCAAAGTTGAACTAGTTATGGCCCGTGTGTAGGAAGCACAGTTCTTTTTTTCTGAACAAGCTCACTGTTCTGGCCTTATAGGAAACACAGTAGAGTAGAAGAGTGCTCTTTTCTCTAAAGCAGAGTGTGTTTCTTGTAAAGCGAGCTAGAGTTTGTTTCCCAGTCCTAAATGGAGTTGAATCACATGAAGTTTCTGGTCCTAAGAGCAAGAGTTGTTTTCTGTTAAAAAGAGTAACTATTGCACTGCCATTGCCATACTCAGGACAAATAGCACTGGCGTCTGTTCCCAGCAAGTACAGTGTATTGAACTGAAGAGGATCTACTGTACTTGTCAGGTTCCTAAGCAGACTTGAACTAGATATGGCCGTGTGAGTAGGAAGCACAGTTTTTTTGTTCTGAGCAAGCTCACTGTTCTGGCCCTATAGGAAACAAGGTAGAGTAGAAGAGTGCTCTTTTATCAAAAGCAGAGTGTGTTTCTTGGAAGTCGAGCTAGCGTTTGTTTCCCAGTCCTAAATGGAGTTGAGTCACATGCAGTTTTTTGTCCTACGAGCAAGAGTTGTTTTCTGGTAAGACAAGTCACTATTGTTCTCCAATTGCCATACACAGGACAAATAGCACTGGCGTCTATTCCCATCAAGTACAGTGTATTGGACTGAAGAGGATCTACTGTTCTTGTCAGGTTCCTAAGCAGACTTGAACTAGATATGGCCGTGTGTGTAGGAAGCACAGTTTTTTTGTTCTGAGCAAGCTCACTGTTCGGAACACATAGGAAACACAGTAGAGTAGAAGAGTGCTCTTTTCTCAAAAGCAGAGTTTGTTCCTTGTAAGGCAAGGTAACATTTGTTTCCCAGTCCTAAATGGAGTTGAGTCACATGCAGTTTTTTTCCTACGAGCAAGAGTTGTTTTCTGGTAAGACAAGTCACTATTGTGCTCCAATTGCCATACACAATGCAAATAGCACTCGCGTCTGTTCCCCGCAAGTACAGTGTTTTGGACGTTAGAGGAGCTACTGTTCTTGTCAGTTTCCTAAGGAGAGTTGAACTAGATATGGCCCGTGTGTGTAGGAAGCACAGTTCTTTTGTTCTGAGCAAGCTCACTGTTTGGAACCCATAGGAAACACAGTAGAGTAGAAGAGTGCTCTTTTCTCAAAAGCAGAGTGTGTTTCATGTAAGGCGAGCTAGAGTTTGTTTCCCAGTCCTAAATGGAGTTGAATCACATGCAGTTTCTGGACTTACGAGCAAGAGTTGTTTTCTGGTAAGGAAAGTCACTATTGCGCTCCCATTGCCATACACAGTGCAAATAGCACTCGCGTCTGTTCCCAGCAAGTACAGTGTATCGGACTGAAGAGGAGCTACTGTTCTTGTCAGTTTCCTAAGCAGAGTTGAACGAGATATGGCCCGTGTGTAGGAAGCACAGTTCTTTTGTTCTGAGCAAGCTCACTGATCAGACCCCATAGGAAACACAGTAGAGTAGAAGAGTGCTCTTTTCTCTAAAGCAGAGTGTGTTTCTTGCAAGGTGAGCTAGCTTTTGTTTCCCAGACCTAAATGGAGTTGAATCACATGCAGTTTCTGGTCCTACAAGCAAGAGTTGTTTTCTGGTAAGAAGAGTCACTATTGCGCTGCCATTGCCATACACAGGACAAATAGCACTGGCGTCTGTTCCCAGCAAGTACAGTGTATTGGACTGAAGAGGATCTGCTGTTCTTGTCAGGTTCCTAAGCAGAATTGAACTAGATATGGCCGTGTGAGTAGGAAGCACAGTTCTTTTGTTCTGAGCAAGTTCACTGTTCGGACCCCATAGGAAGCACAGTAGAGTAGATGAGTGCTCTTTTCTCAAAAGCAGAGTGTGTTTCATGTAAGGCGAGCTAGCATTTGTTTCCCAGTCCTAAATGGAGTTGAATCACATGCAGTTTCTGGTCCTAGGAGCAAGAGTTGTTTTCTGGTAAGGAAAGTCACTATTGCGCTCCCATTGCCATACACAGTGCAAATAGCACTCGCGTCTGTTCCCAGCAAGTACAGTGTATCGGACTGAAGAGGAGCTACTGTTCTTGTCAGTTTCCTAAGCAGAGTTGAACTAGTTATGGCCCGTGTGTAGGAAGCACAGTTTTTTTGTTCTGAGCAAGCTCACTGTTCGGGCCCTATAGGAAACACAGTAGAGTAGAAGAGTGCTCTTTTCTCAAAAGCAGAGTGTGTTTCTTGTAAAGCGAGCTAGAGTTTGTTTCCCAGTTTTAAATGGAGTGGAATCACATGCAGTTTCTGGTCCTACGAGCAAGAGTTGTTTTCTCGTAAGAAGAATCACTATTGAGCTGCCATTGCCATACACAGGACAAATAGCACTGGCGTCTGTTCTCAGCAAGTACAGTGTATTGGACTGAAGAGGATCTACTGTTCTTGTCAGGTTCCTAAGCAGACTTGAACTAGATATGGCCGTGTGAGTAGGAAGCACAGTTTTTTTGTTCTGAGCAAACTCACTGTTCGGAACACATAGGAAACACAGTAGAGTAGAAGAGTGCTCTTTTATCAAAAGCAGAGTGTGTTTCTTGGAAGTCGAGCTAGCGTTTGTTTTCCAGTCCTAATTGGAGTTGAATCACATGCAGTTTCTAGTCTTACGAGCAAGAGTTGTTTTCTGGTAAGTAAAGTCACTATTGCGCTCACATTGCCATACACACTGCAAATAGCACTCGCGTCTGTTCCCAGCAAGTACAGTGTATGGGACTGAAGAGGAGCTACTGTTCTTTTCAGGTTCCTAAGCAGAATTGAACTAGATATGGCCGTGTGTAGGAAGCACAGTTCTTTTGTTCTGAGCAAGCTCACTGTTCGGACCCCATAGGAAACACAGTAGAGTAGAAGAGTGCTCTTTTCTCAAAAGCAGAGTGTGTTTCTTGTAAGGCGAGCTAGCATTTGTTTCCCAGTCCTGAATGAACTTGAGTCACATGGAGTTTTTTGTCCTACGAGCAAGAGTTGTTTTCTGGTAAGACGAGTCACTATTGTGCTCCAATTGCCATATACAGTGCAAATAGCACTCGCGTCTGTTCCCCGCAAGTACAGTGTATTGGACTGAAGAGGATCTACTGTTCTTGTCAGATCCTAAGCAGAGTTGAACTAGATATGGCCCGTGTGTGTAGGAAGCACAGTTCTTTTGTTCTGAGCAAGCTCACTTTTCGGACCCCATAGGAAGCACAGTAGAGTAGTAGAGTGCTCTTTTCTCAAAAGCAGAGTGTGTTTCATGTAAGGGGAGCTAGCATTTGTTTCCCAGTCCTAAATGGAGTTGAATCACATGCAGTTTCTGGTCCTACGATCAAGAGTTGTTTTCAGGAAAGGAAAGTCACTATTGCGCTCCCATTGCCATACACAGTGCAAATAGCACTCCCGTCTGTTCCCAGCAAGTACAGTGTATTGGACTGAAAACGAGCTACTGTTCTTGTCAGTTTCCTAAGCGGAGTTGTACTAGATATGGTCCGTGTGTGTAGGAAGTACAGTTCTTTTTTTCTGAGCAAGCTCACTGTTCTGGCGCTATAGGAAACAAAGTAGAGTAGAAGAGTGCTCTTTTCTCAAAAGCAGAGTGTCTTTTTTGTAAAGCGAGCTAGAGTTTGTTCCCCAGAACTAAATGGAGTTGAGTCACATGCAGTTTTTTGTCCTACAAGCAAGAGTTGTTTTCTGGTAAGACAAGTCACTATTGTGCTCCAATTGCCCTACCCTGTGCAAAGAGCACTCTTGTCTGTTCCCCGCAAGTACAGTGTATTGGACGGAAGAGGAGCTACTGTTCTTGTCAGTTTCCTAAGCAGAGTTGTAAGGTGAGCTAGCTTTTGTTTCCCAGTCCTAAATGGTGTTGAATCACATGCAGTTTCTCATCATATGAGCAAGAGTTGTTTTCTGGTATGAAGAGTCACTGTTGCGCTGCCATTGCCATACACAGGACAAACAGCACTGGTGTCTGTTCCCAGCAATTACAGTGTACTGGACTGAAGAGGATCTACTGTCCTTGTCAGTTTCCTAAGCAAAGTTGAACTAGATATGGCCCATGTGTAGGAAGCACAGTTCTTTTGTTCTGAGCAAGCTCACTATTCTGGCCATATTAAACACAGTAGAGTAGAAGAGTGCTCTTTTCTCAAAAGCAGAGTGTGTTTCTTGTAAGGCGAGCTAGCGTTTGTTTCCCAGTCCTAAATGGAGATGAGTCACATGCAGTTTTTTGTCCTACGAGCAAGAGTTGTTTTCTGGAAAGACGAGTCACTATTGTGCTCCAATTGCCATACACAGTGCAAATAGCACTCGTGTCTGTTCCCCGCAAGTACAGTGTATTGGACGGAAGAGGAGCTACTGTTCTTGTCAGTTTCCTAAGCACAGTTGAACTAGATATGGCCGTGTGTGTAGGAAGCACAGTTCTTTTGTTCTGAGCAAGCTCACTGTTCGGACCCCATAGGAAACACAGTAAGGTAGAAGAGTGCTCTTTTCTCAAAAGCAGAGTGTGTTTCTTGTAAGGCGAGCTAGCATTTGTTTCCCAGTCCTAAATGGAGTTGAATCACATGCAGTTTCTGGTCTTACGAGCAAGAGTTGTTTTCTGGTAAGGAAAGTCACTATTGCGCTCCCATTGCCACACACAGTGCAAATAGCACTCGCGTCTGTTCCCAGCAAGTACAGTGTATCGGACTGAAGAGGAGCTACTGTTCTTGTCAGTTTCCTAAGCAGAGTTGAACTAGATATGGCCCGTGTGTAGGAAACACAGTTCTTTTGTTCTGAGCAAGCTCACTATTCTGGCCCTATAGGAAACACAGTAGAGTAGAAGAGTGCTCTTTTCTCTAAAGCAGAGTGTGTTTCTTGTAAGGTGAGCTAGCTTTTGTTTCCCAGTCCTAAATGGAGTTGAATCACATGCAGTTTCTGGTCCTACGATCAAGAGTTGTTTTCTGGTAAGAAGAGTCACTATTGCGCTGCAACTACCATACACAGGATAAATAGCACTGGCGCCTGTTCCCAGCAAGTACAGTGTATTGGACTGAAGAGGATCTAGTGTTCTTGTCATTTTCCTAAGCAGAGTTGAACTAGATACGGCCCGTGTGTGTAGGAAGCACAGTTCTTTTGTTCTGAGCAAGCTCACTGTTCGGACACCATAGGAAACACAGTAGAGTAGAAGAGTGCTCTTTTCTCAGAAGCAGAGTGTGTTTCATGTAAGGCGAGCTAGCATTTGTTTCCCAGTCCTAAATGGAGTTGATCACATGCAGTTTCTGGTCCTACGATCAAGAGTTGTTTTCTGGTAAGGAAAGTCACTATTGCGCTCCTATTGCCATACAAGTGCAAATAGCACTCGCGTCTGTTCCCAGCAAGTACAGTGTATCGGACTGAAGAGGAGCTGCTGTTCTTGTCAGTTTCCTAAGCAGAGTTGAACTAGTTATGGCCCGTGTGTAGGAAGCACAGTTCTTTTGTTCTGAGCAAGCTCACTGTTCTGGCACTATAAAAAACACAGTAGAGTGGAAGAGTGCTCTTTTCTCTAAAGCAGAGTGTGTTTCTTGTAAGGCGAGCTAGCGTTTGTTTCCCAGTCCATAATGGAGTTGAATCACATGCAGTTTCTAGTCCTACGAGCAAGAGTTGTTTTCTGGTAAGAAGAGTCACTATTGTGCTGCCATTGCCATACATAGGACAAAAAGCACTGGCGTCTGTTCCCAGCAAGTACAGTGTATTGGACTGAAGAGGATCTACTGTTCTTGTCAGGTTCCTAAGCAGAATTGAACTAGATATGGCCATGTGTGTAGGAAGCACAGTTCTTTTGTTCTGAGCAAGCTCACTTTTCGGAACACATAGGAAACACAGTTGAGTAGAAGAGTGCTCTTTTCTCAAAAGCAGAGTGTGTTTTTGTAAGGCTAGCTAGCGTTTGTTTCCTAGTCCTAAATGGAGTTGAATCACATGCAGTTTCTGGTCCTATGAACAAGAGTTGTTTTCTGGTAAGGAAAATCACTATTGCGCTCCCTTTGCCCTTTACTAGGCAAATAGCACTCGCGTCTTTTCCCAGCAAGTACAGTGTATTGGACTGAATAGGAGCTACTGTTCTTGTCAGTTTACTAAGCAGAATGGAACTAGATATGATCCGTGCGTGTAGGAAGCACAGTTCTTTTGTTCTGAGCAAGCTCACAGTTCGGACAACATTTGAAACACAGTAGAGTAGAAGAGTGCTCTTTTCTCTAAAGCAGAGTGTGTTTCTTGTAAGGCGAGCTAGCGTTTGTTTCCCACTCCTAAATGGAATTGAATCACATGCAGTTTCTGGTCCTAAGAGCAAGAGCTGTTTTCTGGTAAGGAAAGTCACTATTGTGCTCCCCTTGCCATACATAGTGCACATAGCTCTCACGTCTGTTCCCAGCAAGTACAGTGTATCGGACTGAAGAGGAGCTACTGTTCTTGTCAGTTTCCTAAGCAGAGTTGAACTAGATATGGCCCATGTGTAGGAAGCACAGTTCTTTTGTTCTGAGCAAGCTCACTGTTTGGACCCCATAGGAAACACAGTAGAGTAGAAGAGTGCTCTTTTCTCTAAAGCAGAATGTGTTTCTTGTAAGGCGAGCTAGCTTTTGTTTCCCAGTCCTAAATGGAGTGGAATCACATGCAGTTTCTGGTCCTACGAGCAAGATTTGTTTTCTGGTAAGAAGAGTCACTATTGCGCTGCCATTGCCATACACAGGACAAATAGCACTGGCGTCTGTTCCCAGCAAGTACAGTGTATTGGACTGAAGAGGATCTAGTGTTCTTGTCAGTTTCCTAAGCAGAGTTGAACTAGATATGGCCGTGTGTGTAGGAAGCACAGTTTTTTTGTTCTGAGCAAGCTCACTGTTTGGAACACATAGGAAACACAGTAGAGTAGAAGAGTGCTCTTTTCTCAAAAGCAGAGTGTGTTTCTTGTAAGGCGAGCTAGCGTTTGTTTCCCAGTCCTAAATGGAGTTGAGTCACATGCAGTTTCTGGTCCTACGATCAAGAGTTGTTTTCTGGTATGGAAAGTCACTATTGCGCTCCCATTGCCATACACAGTGCAAATAGCACTCGTGTCTGTTCCCCGCAAGTACAGTGTATTGGACGGAAGAGGAGCTACTGTTCTTGTCAGTTTCCTAAGCAGAGTTGAACTAGATATGGCCGTGTGTGTAGGAAGCACAGTTCTTTTGTTCTGAGCAAGCTCACTGTTCGGACCCCATAGGAAACAAAGTAGAGTAGAAGAGTGCTCTTTTCTCAAAACAGAGTGTCTTTTTTGTAAAGTGAGCTAGAGTTTGTTCCCCAGTCCTAAATGGAGTTGAGTCACATGCAGTTTTTTGTCCTACAAGCAAGAGTTGTTTTCTGGTAAGACAAGTCACTATTGTGCTCCAATTGCCCTACCCAGTGCAAAGAGCACTCGCGTCTGTTCCCCGCAAGTACAGTGAATTGGACGGAAGAGGAGCTACTGTTCTTGTCAGTTTCCTAAGCAGAGTTGAACTAGATATGGCCCGTGTGTGTAGGAAGCACAGTTCTTTTGTTCTGAGCAAGCTCACTGTTCGGACCCCATAGGAAACACAGTAGAGTAGAAGAGTGCTCTTTTCTCAAAAGCAGAGTGTGTTTCATGTAAGGCGAGCTAGCATTTGTTTCCCAGTCCTAAATGGAGTTGAATCACATGAAGTTTCTGGTCTTAAGAGCAAGAGTTGTTTTCTGGTAAGGAAAGTCACTATTGCGCTCCCATTGCCATACACAGTGCAAATAGCACTCGCGTCTGTTCCCAGCAAGTACAGAGTATCGGACTGAAGAAGAGCTACTGTTCTTGTCAGTTTCCTAAGCAGAGTTGAACTAGATATGGCCCATGCGTAGGAAGCACAGTTCTTTTGTTCTGAGCAAGCTCACTATTCTGGCCATATATTAAACACAGTAGAGTAGAAGAGTGTGCTTTTCTCTAAAGCAGAGTGTGTTTCTTGTAAGGCGAGCTAGCGTTTGTTTCCCAGTCCATAATGGAGTTGAATCACATGCAGTTTCTAGTCCTACGAGCAAGAGTTGTTTTCTGGTAAGAAGAGTCACTATTGCGCTGCCATTGCCATACATAGGACAAAAAGCACTGGCGTCTGTTCCCAGCAAGTACAGTGTATTGGACTGAAGAGGATCTACTGTTCTTGTCAGGTACCTAAGCAGAATTGAACTAGATATGGCCGTGTGTGTAGGAAACACAGTTCTTTTGTTCTGAGCAAGCTCACTTTTCAGAACACATAGGAAACACAGTAGAGTAGAAGAGTGCTCTTTTCTCAAAAGCAGAGTGTGTTTTTGTAAGGCTAGCTAGCGTTTGTTTCCTAGTCCTAAATGGAGTTGAATCACATGCAGTTTCTGGTCCTATGAACAAGAGTTGTTTTCTGGTAAGGAAAGTCACTATTGCGCTCCCATTGCCCTTTACTAGGCAAATAGCACTCGCGTCTTTTCCCAGCAAGTACAGTGTATCGGACTGAATAGGAGCTACTGTTCTTGTCAGTTTACTAAGCAGAATGGAACTAGATATAATCCGTGCGTGTAGGAAGCACAGTTCTTTTGTTCTGAGCAAGCTCACTGTTCGGACACCATAGGAAACACAGTAGAGTAGAAGAGTGCTCTTTTCTCTAAAGCAGAGTGTGTTTCTTGTAAGGCGAGCTAGCGTTTGTTTCCCAGTCCTAAATGGAATTGAATTACATGCAGTTTCTGGTCCTAAGAGCAAGAGCTGTTTTCTGGTAAGGAAAGTCACTATTAAGCTCCCATTGCCATACCCAGTGCAGAATGTGTTTCTTGTAAGGCGAGCTAGCGTTTGTTTCCCAGTCCTAAATGGAGTGCAATCACATGCAGTTTCTGGTCCTACGAGCAAGATTTGTTTTCTGGTAAGAAGAGTCACTATTGCGCTGCCATTGCCATACACAGGACAAATAGCACTAGGGTCTGTTCCCAGCAAGTACAGTGTATTGAACTGAAGAGGATCTACTGTACTTGTCAGGTTCCTAAGCAGACTTGAACTAGATATGGCCAGTGTGTGTAGGAAGCACAGTTCTTTTGTTCTGTTCGGACCCCATAGGAAACAGAGTAGAGTAGAAGAGTGCTCTTTTCTCAAAAGCAGAGTGTGTTTCTTGTAAAGCGAGCTAGAGTTTGTTTCCCAGTCCTAAATGGAGTGAAATCACTTGCAGTTTCTGATCCTACGAGCAAGAGTTGTTTTCTGGTAAGAAGAGTCACTATTGTGCTGCCATTGCCATACACAGGACAAATAGCACTGGCGTCTGTTCCCAGCAAGGACAGTGCATTGGACTGAAGAGGATCTACTCTTTTTGTCAGGTTCCTAAGCAGAATTGAACTAGATATGGCTGTGTGTGTAGGAAGCACAGTTCTTTTGTTCTGAGCAAGTCACTGTTCGGACCCCATAGGAAACACAGTAGAGTAGAAGAGGGCTCTTTTATCAAAAGCAGAGTGTGTTTCTTGTAAGGCAAGCTAGCGTTTGTTTCCCAGTCCTAAATGGAGTTGAGTCACATGCAGTTTTTTGTCCTACGAGCAAGAGTTGTTTTCTGGTAAGACAAGTCACTATTGTGCTCCAATTGCCATACACAGTGCAAATAGCACTCGCGTCTGTTCCCCGCAAGTACAGTGTATTGGACGGAAGAGGAGCTACTGTTCTTGTCAGTTTCCTAAGCAGAGTTGAACTAGATATGGCCCGTGTGTGTAGGAAGCACAGTTCTTTTGTTCTGAGCAAGCTCACTATTCTGGCCCTATAGGAAACACAGTAGAGTAGAAGAGTGCTCTTTTCTCAAAAGCAGAGTGTGTTTCATGTAAGGCGAGCTAGCATTTGTTTCCCAGTCCTAAATGGAGTTGAATCACATGAAGTTTCTGGTCTTACGAACAAGAGTTTTTTTCTGTTAAGGAAAGTCACTATTGCGCTCCAATTGCCATACACAGTGCAAATAGCACCCGCGTCTGTTCCCAGCAAGTACAGTGTATCGGACTGAAGAGGAGCTACTGTTCTTGTCAGTTTCCTAAGCACAGTTGAACTAGATATGGCCGTGTGTGTAGGAAGCACAGTTCTTTTGTTCTGAGCAAGCTCACTGTTCGGACCCCATAGGAAACACAGTAGAGTAGAAGAGTGCTCTTTTCTCAAAAGCAGAGTGTGTTTCTTGTAAGGCGAGCTAGCTTTTGTTTCCCAGTCCTAAATGGAGTTGAATCACATGCAGTTTCTGGTCCTACGAGCAAGAGTTGTTTTCTGGTAAGAAGTGTTACTATTGCGCTGCAACTGCCATACACAGGACAAACAGCACTGGCGTCTGATCCCAGAAAGTACAGTGTATTGGACTGAAGAGGATCTAGTGTTCTTGTCAGTTTCCTAAGCAGAGTTGAACTAGATATGGCCGTGTGTGTAGGAAGCACAGTTCTTTTGTTCTGAGCAAGCTCACTGTTTGGACACCATAGGAAACACAGTAGAGTAGAAGAGTGCTCTTTTCTCAAAAGCAGAGTGTGTTTCATGCAAGGCGAGCTGGCATTTGTTTCCCAGTCCTAAATGGAGTTGATCACATGCAGTTTCTGGTCCTACGATCAAGAGTTGTTTTCTGGTAAGGAAAGTCACTATTGCGCTCCCATTGCCATACACAGTGCAAATAGCACTCGCGTCTGTTCCCAGCAAGTACAGTGTATCGGACTGAAGAGGAGCTGCTGTTCTTGTCAGTTTCCTAAGCAGAGTTGAACTAGTTATGGCCCGTGTGTAGGAAGCACAGTTCTTTTGTTCTGAGCAAGCTCACTCTCCTGGCCCTATAGGAAACACAGTAGAGTGGAAGAGTGCTCTTTTCTCTAAAGCAGAGTGTGTTTCTTGTAAGGCGATCTACCGTTTGTTTCACAGTCCTAAATGGAGTTGAATCACATGCAGTTTCTAGTCCTACGAGCAAGAGTTGTTTTCTGGTAAGAAGAGTCACTATTGTGCTACGATTGCCATACATAGGACAAAAAGCACTGGTGTCTGTTCCCAGCAAGTACAGTGTATTGGACTGAAGAGGATCTACTGTTCTTGTCAGGTTCCTAAGCAGAATTGAACTAGATATGGCTGTGTGTGTAGGAAGCACAGTTCTTTTGTTCTGAGCAAGCTCACTTTTCGGAACACATAAGAAACACAGTTGAGTAGAAGAGTGCTCTTTTCTCAAAAGCAGAGTGTGTTTTTGTAAGGCGAGCTAGCGTTTGTTTCCTAGTCCTAAATGGAGTTGAATCACATGCAGTTTCTGGTCCTATGAACAAGAGTTGTTTTCTGGTAAGGAAAGTCACTATTGCGCTCCCATTGCCCTTTACAAGGCAAATAGCACTCGCGACTTTTCTCAGCAAGTACAGTGTATTGGACTGAAGAGGAGCTACTGTTCTTGTCAGATTACTAAGCAGAATGGAACTAGATATGGTCCGTGCGTGTAGGAAGCACAGTTCTTTTGTTCTGAGCAAGCTCACTGTGCGGACACCATAGGAAACACAGTAGAGTAGAAGAGTGCTCTTTTCTCTAAAGCAGAGTGTGTTTCTTGTAAGGCGAGCTAGCGTTTGTTTCCCAGTCCTAAATGGAGTTGAATCACATGCAGTTTCTGGTCCTAAGAGCAAGAGCTGTTTTCTGGTAAGGAAAGTCACTATTGTGCTCCCCTTGCCATACATAGTGCAAATAGCTCTCACGTCTGTTCCCAGCAAGTACAGTGTATTGGACTGAAGAGGAGCTACTGTTCTTGTCAGTTTCCTAAGCAGAGTTGAACTAGATATGGCCCGCGTGTGTAGGAAGCACAGTTCTTTTGTTCTGAGCAAGCTCACTGTTCGGACACCATAGGAAACACAGTAGAGTAGAAGAGTGCTCTTTTCTCTAAAGCAGAATGTGTTTCTTGTAAGGCTAGCTAGCGTTTGTTTCCCAGTCCTAAATGGAGTGGAATCACATGCAGTTTCTGGTCCTACGAACAGGAGTTGTTTTCTGGTAAGGAAAGTCACTATTGCGCTCCCATTGCCATACACAGTGCAAATTGCCCTCCCGTCTGTTCCCAGCAAGTACAGTGTATTGGACTGAAAAGGACCTACTGTTCTTCTCAGTTTTCTAAGCAGAGTTGTACTAGATATGGCCCGTGTGTGTAGGAAGTACAGTTCTTTTTTTTTGAGCAAGCTCACTGTTCTGGCCCTATAGGAAACACAGAAGAGTAGAAGAGTGCTCTTTTCTCAAAAGCAGAGTGTGTTTCTTGTAAAGCGAGCTAGAGTTTGTTTTCCAGTCCTAAATGGAGTGGAATCACATGCAGTTTCTGGTCCTACGAGCAAGATTTGTTTTCTGGTAAGAAGAGTCACTATTGCGCTGCCATTGCCATACACAGGACAAATAGCACTGGCGTCTGTTCCCAGCAAGTACAGTGTATTGAACTGAAGAGGATCTACTGTTCTTGTCAGGGTCCTAAGCAGAGTTGAACTAGATATGGCCGTGTGTAGGAAGCACAGTTTTTTTGTTCTGAGCAAGCTCACTTTTCGGAACACATAGGAAACACAGTAGAGTAGAAGAGTGCTCTTTTCTCAAAAGCGGAGTGTGTTTTTGTAAGGCGAGCTAGCGTTTGTTTCCTAGTCCTAAATGGAGTTGAATCACAGGGAGTTTCTGGTCCTATGAACAAGAGTTGTTTTCTGGTAAGGAAAGTCACTATTGCGCTCCCATTGCCCTTTACAAGGCAAATAGCACTCGCGTCTTTTCCCAGCAAGTACAGTGTATTGGACTGAATAGGAGCTACTGTTCTTGTCAGTTTACTAAGCAGAATTGAACTAGATATGGTCCGTGCGTGTAGGAAGCACAGTTCTTTTGTTCTGAGCAAGCTCACAGTTTGGACCCCATAGGAAACACAGTAGAGTAGAAGAGTGCTCTTTTCTCAAAAGCAGAGTGTGTTTCTTGGAAGTCGAGCTAGCATTTCTTTCCCAGTCCTAAATGGAGTTGTGTCACATGCAGTTTTTTGTCCTACGAGCAAGAGTTGTTTTCTGGTAAGTCAAGTCACTATTGTGCTCTAATTGCCATACACAGTGCAAATAGCACTCGCGTCTGTTCCCAGCAAGTACAGTGTATTGGACTGAAGAGGATCTAGTGTTCTTGTCAGTTTCCTAAGCAGAGTTGAACTAGATATGGCCGTGTGTGTAGGAAGCACAGTTTTTTTGTTCTGAGCAAGCTCACTGTTCAGACCCCATAGGAAACACAGTAGAGTAGAAGAGTGCTCTTTTCTCTAAAGCAGAGTGTGTTTCTTGTAAGGCGAGCTAGCGTTTGTTTCCCAGTCCTAAATGGAGTTGAATCACATGAAGTTTCTGGTCCTACGAGCAAGAGTTGTTTTCTGGTAAGAAGAGTCACTATTGCGCTGCCATTGCCCTACACAAGACATATAGCACTGGCGTCTGTTCCCAGCAAGTACAGTGTATTGGACTGAAGATGATCTACTGTTCTTGTCAGGTTCCTAAGCAGACTTGAACGAGATATTGCCGTGTGTGTAGGAAGCACAGTTTTTTTGTTCTGAGCAAGCTCACTTTTCGGAACACATAGGAAAGACAGTAGAGTAGAAGAGTGCTCTTTTATCAAAAGCAGAGTGTTTTTTTGGAAGTCGAGCTAGCGTTTGTTTCCCAGTCCTAAATAAAGTTGAGTCACATGCAGTTTTTTGTCCTACGAGCAAGAGTTGTTTTCTGGTAAGACAAGTCATTATTGTGCTCCAATTGCCATACACAGTGCAAATAGCACTCGCGTCTGTTCCCCGAAAGTACAGTGTATTCGACTGAAGAGGAGCTACTGTTCTTGTTTGTTTCCTAAGCCGAGTTGAACTAGATATGGCCCGTGTGTGTAGGAAGCACAGTTCTTTTGTTCTGAGCAAGCTCACTCTTTGGACCCCATAGGAAACACAGTAGAGTAGAACAGTGCTCTTTTCTCAAAAGCAGAGTGTGTTTCTTGTAAGGCTAGCTAGCATTTGTTTCCCAGTCCTAAATGGCGTTGAATCACATGCAGTTTGTGTTCCTACGAGCAAGAGTTGTTTTCTGGTAAGGAGAGTCACTATTGCGCTGTCATTGCCATACACAGTGCAAATAGCACTCACATCTGTTCCCAGCAAGTACAGTGTATCGGACTGAAGAGGAGCTACTGTTCTTGTCAGGTTCCTAAGCAGAGTTGAACTAGATATGGCCCGTGTGTTTAGGAAGCACAGTTATTGTGTTCTGAGCAAGCTCACTGTTCTGGCCCTATAGGAAACACAGTAGAGTAGAAGAGTGCTCTTTTCTATAAAGCAGAGTGTGTTTCTTGTTAGGCGAGCTCGCGTTTGTTTCCCAGTCCTAAATGGATTTGAGTCACATGCAGTTTTTGGTTCTATGAGCAAGAGTTGTTTTCTGGTAAGAAGATTCACTATTGCGCTGCCATTGCCATACACAGGACAAATAGCACTGGCATCTGTTCGCAGCAACTACAGTGTATTGGACTGAAGAGGATCTACTGTTCTTGTCAGGTTCCTAAGCAGAATTGAACTAGATATGGCCATGTGTGTAGGAAGCACAGTTCTAATTTTCTGAGCAAGTTCACTCTTCTGGCTCTATAGGAAACACAGTAGAGAAGAAGAGTGCTCTGTTCTCAAAAGCAGAGTGTGTTTCTTGGAAGTTGAGCTAGCGTTTGTTTCCTAGTCCTAAATGGAGTTGAATCACATGCAGTTTTTTGTCCTACGAGCAAGACTTGTTTTCTGGTAAGACAAGTCACTATTGTGTTCCAATTGCCATACACAGTGCAAATAGCACTCGCGTCTGTTCAATGCAAATACAGTGTATTAGAAGGAAGAGGAGCTATTGTTCGTGTCAGTTTCATAAGCAGAGTTGAACTAGATATGGCCCATCTGTGTAGGAAGCACAGTTCTTTTGTTCTGAGCAAGCTCACTGTTCAGACCCCATAGGAAACACAGTAGAGTAGAAGAGTGCTCTTTTCTTAAAAGCAGAGTGTGTTTCATGTAAGGCGAGCTAGCATTTGTTTCCCAGTCCTAAATGGAGTTGAATCTCATGCAGTTTTTGGTCTTACGAGCAAGAGTTGTTTTTCTGGTAAGGAAAGTCACTATTGCGCTCCCATTAACATACACAGTGCAAATAGCACTCCCTTCTGTTCCCAGGAAGTACAGTGTATCGGACTGAGGAGGAGCTACTGTTCTTGTCAGGTTCCGAAGCAGAGTTGAACTAGATATGGCCCGTGTGTTGGAGGCACAGTATTTTTGTTCTGAGCAAGCTCACTGTTCTGGCCCTTTAGGAAACACAGTAGAGTAGAAGAGTGCTCTTTTCTCTAAAGCAGAGTGTGTTTCTTGTAAGGTGAGCCAGCTTTTGTTTCCCAGTCCTAAATGGAGTTGAATCACATGCAGTTTCTGGTTCTACAAGCAAGAGTTGTTTTCTGGTAAGAAGAGTCACTATTGCGCTGCCATTGCCATACACAGGACAAATAGCACTGGCGGCTGTTCCCAGCAAGTACAGTGTATTGGACTGAAGAGGATCTACTGTTCTTGTCAGGTTCCTAAGCAGAATTGAACTAGATATGGCCGTGTGTGCAGGAAGCACAGTTCTTTTTTTCTGATCAAGCTCACTGTTCGGACCCCATAGGAAACACAGTAGAGTAGAAGAGTGCTCTTTTCTCAAAAGCAGAGTGTGTTTCTTGTAAGTCGAGCTAGCGTTTGTTTCCCAGTCCTAAATGGAGTTGAGACACATGCAGTTTTTTGTCCTACGAGCAAGAGTTGTTTTCTGGTAAGACGAGTCACTATTGTGCTCCAATGCCATACACAGTGCAAATAGCACTCGCGTCTGTTCCCCACAAGTACAGTGTATCAGACTGAAGAGGAGCTACTCTTCTTGTTTGTTTCCTAAGCAGAGTTGAAGTAGATATGGCCCGTGTGTGTAGAAAGCACAGTTCTTTTGTTCTGAGCAAGCTCACTGTTCGGACACCATAGGAAACACAGTAGAGTAGAAGAGTGCTCTTTTCTCAAAAGCAGAGTGTGTTTCTTGTAAGGCGAGCTAGCATTTCTTTCCCAGTCCTAAATGGAGTTGAATCACATGCAGTTTCTGGTCCTATGAGCAAGAGTTGTTTTCTGGTAAGGAAAGTCACTATTGCGCTCCCATTGCCATACACAGTGCAAATAGCCCTCCCGTCTGTTCCCAGCAAGTACAGTGTATCGGACTGAAGAGGAGCTACTATTCTTGTCAGTTTCCTAAGCAGAGTTGAACTAGTTATGGCCCGTGTGTAGGAAGCACAGTTCTTTTGTTCTGAGCAAGCTCACTGTTCTGGCCCTATAGGAAACACAATAGAATAGAAGAGTGCTCTTTTCCCTAAAGCAGAGTGTGTTTCTTGCAAGGCGAGCTAGCGTTTGTTTCCCAGTCCTAAATGGAGTTGAATCACATGCAGTTTCTAGTCCTACGAGCAAGAGTTGTTTTCTGGTAAGAAGAGTCACTATTGCGCTGCCATTGCCATACACAGGACAAATAGCACTGAAGTCTGTTCCCAGCAAGTACAGTGTATTGTACAGAAGAGGATCTACTGTTCTTGTCAGGTTCCTAAGCAGAATTGAACTAGATATGGCCATGTGTGTAGGAAGCACAGTTCTAATGTTCTGAGCAAGTTCACTCTTCTGGCTCTACAGGAAACAGAGTAGAGAAGAAGAGTGCTCTTTTCTCAAAAGCAGAGTGTGTTTCTTGGAAGTTGAGCTAGCGTTTGTTTCCTAGTCCTAAATGGAGTTGAGTCACATGCAGTTTTTTGTCCTATGAGCAAGAGTTGTTTTCTGGTAAGACAAGTCACTATTGTGCTCCAATTGCCATACACAGTGCAAATAGCACTCGCGTCTGTTCCCTGCAAGTACAGTGTATTGGAAGGAAGAGGAGCTATTGTTCGTGTCAGTTTCCTAAGCAGAGTTGAACTAGATATGGCCCATGTGTGTAGGAAGCACAGTTCTTTTGTTCTGAGTAAGCTCACTGTTCGGACCCCATAGGAAACACAGTAGAGTAGAAGAGTGCTCTTTTCTCAAAAGCAGAGTGTGTTTCATGTAAGGCGAGCTAGCATTTGTTTCCCAGTCCTAAATGGAGTTGAATCTCATGCAGTTTCGGTCTTAAGAGCAAGAGTTGTTTTCTGGTAAGGAAAGTCACTATTGCGCTCCCATTAACATACACAGTGCAAATAGCACTCGCTTCTGTTCCCAGCAAGTACAGTGTATCGGACTGAAGAGGAGCTACTGTTCTTGTCAGGTTCCTAAGCAGAGTTGAACTAGATATGGCCCGTGTGCAGGAAGCACAGTTCTTTTGTTCTGAGCAAGCTCACTGTTCTGGCCCTATAGGAAACACAGTAGAGTAGAAGACTGCTCTTTTCTCTAAAGCAGAGTGCGTTTCTTGTAAGGTGAGCCAGCTTTTGTTTCCCAGTCCTAAATGGAGTTTAATCACATGCAGTTTCTGGTCCTACAAGCAAAAGTTGTTTTCTGGTAAGAAGAGTCACTATTGCGCTGCCATTGCCATACACAGGACAAATAGCACTGGCGTCTGTTCCCAGCAAGTACAGTGTATCGGACTGAAGAGGAGCTACTGTTCTTGTCAGGTTCTTAAGCAGAATTGAACTAGATATGGCCGTGTGTGCAGGAAACACAGTTCTTTTTTTCTGAGCAAGCTCACTGTTCGGACACCATAGGAAACACAGTAGAGTAGAAGAGTGCTCTTTTCTCAAAAGCAGAGTGTGTTTCTTGTAAGTCGAGCTAGCGTTTGTTTCCCAGTCCTAAATGGAGTTGAATCACATGCAGTTCTTTGTCCTACAAGCAAGAGTTGTTTTCTGGTAAGACGAGTCACTATTGTGCTCCAATGCCATACACAGTGCAAATAGCACTCGCGTCTGTTCCCCACAAGTACAGTGTATCAGACTGAAGAGGAGCTACTGTTCTTGTTTGTTTCCTAAGCAGAGTTGAACTAGATATGGCCGGTGTGTGTAGAAAGCACAGTTCTTTTGTTCTGAGCAAGCTCACTGTTCGGACCCCATAGGAAACACAGTAGAGTAGAAGAGTGCTCTTTTCTCAAAAGCAGAGTGTGTTTCATGTAATGCGAGCTAGCATTTATTTCCCAGTCCTAAATGGAGTTGAATCTCATGCAGTTTCTGGTCTTACGAGCAAGAGTTGTTTTCTGGTAAGGAAAGTCACTATTGCGCTCCCATTAACATACACAGTGCAAATAGCACTCGCGTCTGTTCCCAGCAAGTACAGTGTATCGGATTGAAGAGGAGCTACTGTTCTTGTCAGGTTCCTAAGCAGAGTTGAACTAGATATGGCCCGTGTGTAGGAAGCACAGTTCTTTTGTTCTGAGCAAGCTCACTGTTCTGGCCCTATAGGAAACACAGTAGAGTAGAAGTGTGCTCTTTTCTCTAAAGCAGAGTGTGTTTCTTGTAAGGTGAGCCAGCTTTTTTTTCCCAGTCCTAATTGGAGTTGAATCACATGCAGTTTCTGGTCCTAGAAGCAAGAGTTTTTTTCTGGTAAGAAGAGTCACTATTGCGCTGCCATTGCCATACACAGGACAAATAGCACTGGTGTCTGTTCCCAGCAAGTACAGTGTATTGGACTGAAGAGGATCTACTGTTCTTGTCACGTTCCTAAGCAGAATTGAACTAGATATGGCCGTGTGTGTAGGAAGCACAGTTCTTTTGTTCTGAGCAAGTTCACTGTTCTGACCCCATAGGAAACACAGTAGAGTAGAAGAGTGCTCTTTTCTCAAAAGCAGAGTGTGTTTCTTGGAAGTCGAGCTAGCGTTTGTTTCCCAGTCCTAAATGGAGTTGAGTCACATGCAGTTTTTTGTCCTATGAGCAAGAGTTGTTTTCTGGTAAGACGAGTCACTATTGTGCTCCAATGCCATACAAAGTGCAAATAGCACTCGCGTCTGTTCCCCACAAGTACAGTGTATCGGACTGAAGAGGAGCTACTGTTCATGTTTGTTTCCTAAGCAGAGTTGAACTAAATATGGCCCGTGTGTGTAGAAAGCACAGTTCTTTTGTTCTGAGCAAGCTCACTGTTCGGACCCCATAGGAAACACAGTAGAGTAGAAGAGTGCTCTTTTCTCAAAAGCAGAGTGTGTTTCTTGTAAGCCGAGCTAGCATTTGTTTCCCAGTCCTAAATGGAGTTGAATCACATGCAGTTTCTGGTCCTACGAGCAAGAGTTTTTTTCTGGTAAGGAAAGTCACTATTGTGCTCCCATTGCCATACACAGTGCAAATAGCACTCGCGTCTGTTCCCAACAAGTACAGTGTATCGGACTGAAGAGGAGCTACTGTTCTTGTCAGTTTCCTAAGCAGAGTTGAACTAGATATGGCCCGTGTGTGTAGGAAGCACCGTTCTTATGTTCTGAGCAAGCTCACTGTTCTGGCCCTATAGGAAACACAGTTAGAGTAGAAGAGTGCTCTTTTCTCAAAAGCAGAGTGTGTTTCTTGTAAGGCAAGCTAGCGTTTGTTTCCCAGTCCTAAATGGAGTTGAACACATGCAGTTTCTGGTACTACAAGCAAGAGTTGTTTTCTGGTAAGTAGATTCACTATTGCGCTGCCATTGCCATACACAGGACAAATAGCACTGGCATCTGTTCGCAGCAACTACAGTGTATTGGACTGAAGAGGATCTACTGTTCTTGTCAGGTTCCTAAGCAGAATTGAACTAGATATGGCCGTGTGTGTAGGAAGCACATTTCTTTTGTTCTGAGCAAGCTCACTGTTCGGACCCAAAAGGAAACACAATAGAGTAGAAGAGTGCTCTTTTCTCAAAAGCAGAGTGTGTTTTTTGTAAGGCAAGCTATCATTTGTTTCCCAGTCCTAAATGGAGTTGAATCACATGCAGTTTTTTGTCCTATGAGCAAGAGTTGTTTTCTGGTAAGGAAAGTCACTATTGTGCTCCCTTTGCCATACACAGTGCAAATAGCACTCGCGTCTGTTCCCAGCAAGTACAGTGTATCGGACTGAAGAGGAGCTACTGTTCTTGTCAGTTTCCTAAGCAGAGTTGAACTAAATATGGCCCGTGTGTTTAGGAAGCACAGTTATTATGTTCTGAGCAAGCTCACTGTTCTGGCCCTATAGGAAACACAGTAGAGTAGAAGAGTGGTCTTTTCTATAAAGCAGAGTGTGTTTCTTTTAAGGCGAGCTCGCGTTTGTTTCCCAGTCCTAAATGGATTTGAGTCACATGCAGTTTTTGGTCCTATGAGCAAGAGTTGTTTTCTGGTAAGAAGAGTCACTATTGTGCTCCAAATGCCATACACAGTGCAAATAGCACTCGTGTCTGTTCCCAGCATGTACAGTGTATTGGACTGAATAGGAGCTACTGTTCTTGTCAGTTTCCTAAGCAGAGTTGAACTAGATATGGTCCATGTGTGTAGGAAGCAAAGTTCTTTTGTTCTGAGCAAGATCACTGTTTGGAACCCATAGGAAACACAGTAGAGTAGAAGAGTGCTCTTTTCTAAAAATCAGAGAGTGTTTCTTGTAAGGCGAGCTAGCATTTGTTTCCCAGTCCTAAATGGCGTTGAATCACATGCAGTTTGTGTTCCTACGAGCAAGAGTTGTTTTCTGGTAAGGAGAGTCACTATTACGCTGAAATTGCCATACACAGTGCAAATAGCACTCGCGTCTGTTCCCAGCAAGTACAGTGTATCGGACTGAAGAGGAGCTACTGTTCTTGTCAGTTTCCTAAGCAGAGTTGAACTACATATGGTCCGTGTGTGTAGGAAGCACAGTTCTTTTGTTCTGAGCATGCTCACTGTTTGGACCCCATAGGAAACACATTAGAGTAGAAGAGTGCTCTTTTCTATAAAGCAGAGTGTGTTTCTTGTAAGGCGAGCTAGCGTTTGTTTCCCAGTCCTAAATGGATTTGAGTCACATGCAGTTTTTGGTCCTATGAACAAGAGTTGTTTTCTGGTAAGAAGATTCACTATTGCGCTGCCATTGCCATACACAGGACAAATAGCACTGGCATCTGTTCGCAGCAACTACAGTGTATTGGACTGAAGAGGATTTACTGTTCTTGTCAGTTTCCTAAGCAGAATTGAACTAGATATGGCCGTGTGTGTAGGAAGCACAGTTCTTTTGTTCTGAGCAAGCTCACTGTTCGGACCCAAAAGGAAACACAGTAGAGTAGAAGAGTGCTCTTTACTCAAAAGCAGAGTGTGTTTTTTGTAAGGCAAGCTATCGTTTGTTTCCCAGTCCATTTGGAGTTGAATCACATGCAGTTTCTGGTCCTACGAGCAAGAGTTGTTTTCTGGTAAGGAAAGTCACTATTGTGCTCCCTTTGCCATACACAGTGCAAATAGCACTCGCGTCTGTTCCCAGCAAGTACAGTGTATTGGACTGAAGAGGAGCTACTGTTCTTGTCAGTTTCCTAAGCAGAGTTGAACTAGATATGGCCCGCGTGTTTAGGAAGCACAGTTATTATGTTCTGAGCAAGCTCACTGTTCTGGACCTATAGGAAACACATTAGAGTAGAAGAGTGCTCTTTTCTATAAAGCAGAGTGTGTTTCTTGTAAGGCAAGCTCGCATATGTTTCCCAGTCCTAAATGGATTTGAGTCACATGCAGTTTTTGGTCCTATGAGCAAGAGTTGTTTTCTGGTAAGAAGAGTCACTATTGTGCTCTAAATGCCATACACAGTGCAAATAGCACTCGCGTCTGTTCCCAGCATGTACAGTGTATTGGACTGAATAGGAGCTACTGTTCTTGTCAGTTTCCTAAGCAGAGTTGAACTAGATATGGTCCATGTGTGTAGGAAGCACTCTTCTTTTGTTCTGAGCAAGCTCACTGTTTGGAACCCATAGGAAACACAGTAGAGTAGAAGAGTGCTCTTTTCTAAAAAGCAGAGAGTGTTTCTTGTAAGGCAAGCTAGCATTTGTTTCCCAGTCTTAAATGGCGTTGAATCACATGCAGTTTGTGTTCCTACGAGCAAGAGTTGTTTTCTGCTAAGGAGAGTCACTATTGCGCTGTCATTGCCATACACAGGGCAAATAGCACTCGCGTCTGTTCCCAGCAAGTACAGTGTATCGGACTGAAGAGGAGCTACTGTTCTTGTCAGTTTCCTAAGCAGAGTTGAACTACATATGGTCCGTGTGTGTAGGAAGAACAGTTCTTTTGTTCTGAGCAATCTCACTGTTGGACCCCATAGGAAACACAGTAGAGTAGAAGAGTGCTCTTTTCTCTAAAGCAGAGTGTGTTTCTTGTAAGGCGAGGTATCGTTTGTTATGCAGTCCAAAATGGAGTTGAATCCCATGCAGTTTCTGGTACTACGAGCAAGAGTTGTTTTCTGGTAAGAAGATTCACTATTGTGCTGCCATTGCCATACACAGGACAAATAGCACTGGCATCTGTTCGCAGCAACTACAGTGTATTGGACTGAAGAGGATCTACTGTTCTTGTCAGGTTCCTAAGCAGAATTGAACTAGATATGGCCGTGTGTGTAGGAAGCACAGTTCTTTTGTTCTGAGCAAGCTCACTGTTCTGGCCCTATAGAAAACACAGTAGAGTAGAAGAGTGATCTTTTCTCAAAAGCAGAGTGTGTTTCTTGTAAGGCGAGCTAGCGTTTGTTTCCCAGTCCTAAATGGAGTTGAATCACATGCAGTTTTTGATCCTACGAGCAAGAGTTGTTTTCTGGTAAGGAAAGTCACTATTGCGCTCCCATTGCCATACACAGTGCAAATAGAACTCGCCTCTGTTCCCAGCAAGTACAGTGTATTGGACTGAAGAGGAGCTACTGTTCTTGTCAGTTTCGTAAGCAGAATTATACTAGATATGGCCATGTGTGAAGGAAGCACAGTTCTTTTGTTCTGAGCAACCTCACTGTTCTGGCCCTATAGAAAACACAGTAGAGTAGAAGAGTAATCTTTTCTCAAAAGCAGAGTGTGTTTCTTTTAAGGCGAGCTAGCCTTTGTTTCCCAGTCCTAAATATATTTGAATCACATGCAGTTTTTGATCCTACGAGCAAGAGTTGTTTTCTGGTAAGGAAAGTCACTATTGTGCTCCCTTTGACATAAACAGTGCAAATAGCACTCGGTTCTGTTCCCAGCAAGTACAGTGTATTGGACTGAAGAGGAGCTACTGTTCTTGTCAGTTTCCTAAGTAGAGTTGAACTAGATATGGCCCGTGTGTGTAGGAAGCAAAGTTCTTTTTTTCTGAGCAAGCTCACTGTTCGGACCCCATAGGAAACACTATAGAGTAGAAGAGTGTTCTTTTCTCAATAGCAGAGTGTGTTTCTTGTAAGGCGAGTTGGCGTTTGTTTCGCAGTCCTAAATGGAGTTGAATCACATGCAGTTTCTGGTCCTACGAGCAAGAGTTTTTTTCTGGTAAGAAGAGTCACTATTGAGCTCCCATTGTCATACACAGGGCAAATAGCACTGGCGTCTGTTCCCAGCAAGTACAGTGTATTGGACTGAAGAGGATCTACTGTTCTTGTCAGTTTCCTAAGTGGAGTTGAACTAGATATAGCCCGTGTGTGTAGGAAGCACAGTTCTTTTGTTCTGAGCAAGCTCACTATTCTGGTCCTATAGGAAATACAGTAGAGTAGAAGAGTGCTCTTTTCTCAAAAGCAGAGAGTGTTTCTTGTAAGGCGAGCTCGCGTTTGTTTCCCGTCCTAAAAGGAGTTGAATCACATGCAGTTTCTGGTCCTACGAGCAAGAGTTGTTTTTCGTAAGAAGAGTCACTATTTCGCTCCCATTGCCATATACAGTGCAAATAGCACTCGCGTCTGTTCCCAGCAAGTACAGTGTATGGGACTGAAGAGGATCTACTGTTCTTGTTAGTTTCCTAAGCAAAATTGAACTAGATATGGCCGTGTGTGTAGGAAGCACAGTTCTTTTGTTCTGAGTAAGCTCACTGTTCTGGCCCTATAGGAAACACAGTAGAGAAGAGTGATCTTTTTTCAAAAGCAGAGTGTGTTTCTTGTAAGTGGAGCTAGCATTTGTTTCCCAGTCCTAAATGGACTTGAATCACATGCAGTTTTTGATCCTACGAGCAAGAGTTCTTTTCTGGTAAGGAAAATCACTATTGTGCTCCCATTGCCACACACAGTGAAAAGAGGATTCGCGTCTGTTCCCATCAAGTACAGTGTATTGGACTGAAGAGGAGCTACTGTTCTTGTCAGTTTCCTAAGCAGAGTTGAACTAGATATGGCCCGTGTGTGTAGGAAGCACAGTTCTTTTGTACTGTAAGCTCCCTGATCGAACCCATAGGAAACACATTAGAGTAGAAGAGTGCCCTTTTCTCAAAAGCAGAGTGTTTTTCTTGTAAGGCAATCTAGCGTTTGTTGCGCAGTCCTAAATGGATTTGAATCCCATGCAGTTTCTGGTCCTACGATCAAGAGTTTTTTTTTCTGGTAAGAAGAGTCACTATTGAACTCCCATTGTCATACACAGGGCAAATAGCACTGGCGTCTGTTCCCATCAAGTACAGTGTATTGGACTGAAGAGGTGCTACTGTTCTTGTCAGTTTCCTAAGCAGAGTTGAACTAGATATAGCCCGTGTGTGTAGGAAG
Source organism: Peromyscus eremicus (assembly GCF_949786415.1). Lineage (NCBI taxonomy): Eukaryota > Metazoa > Chordata > Mammalia > Rodentia > Cricetidae > Peromyscus > Peromyscus eremicus. The sequence goes on from NW_026734633.1 coordinate 24,543, forward strand.
CACAGTTCTTTTGTTCTGAGCAAGCTCACTGTTTGGAGCCCAAAGGAAACACAGTAGAGTAGAAGAGTGCTCTTTTCTCAAAAGCAGAGTGTGTTTCTTGTAAGGCGAGCTAGCGTTTGTTTCGCAGTCCTAAATGGAGTTGAATCACATGCAGTTTGTGGTACTATGAGCAAGAGATGTTTTCTGGTAAGAAGATTCACTATTGCGGTCCCATTGTCATACACATTGCAAACAACACTAGCATCTGTCCCCTGCATATACAGTGTATTGGACTGAAGAGGATCTACTGTTCTTGTCAGTTTCCTAAGCAGAATTGAACTAGATATGGCCATGTGTGTAGGAAGCACAGTTCTTTTGTTCTGAGCAAGCTCACTGTTTTGGCCCTGTAGGAAACACAGTAGAGTAGAAGAGTGCTATTTTCTCAAAAGCAGAGTGTGTTTCTTGTAAGGCGAGCTAGCGTTTGTTTCCCAGTCCTAAATGGAGTTGAATCACATGCAGTTATTGTTCCTACGAGCTAGAGTTGTTTTCTGGTAAGAAAAGTCACTATTGAGCTCCCATTGCCAACATAGTGCAAATAGCACTAGGGTCTGTTCCCAGCAAGTACACTGTATTGGACTGAAGATGAGCTACTGTTCTTGTCAGTTTCCTAAGTAGAGTTGAACTAGATATGGCCCGTGTGTGTAGGAAGCACAGTTCTTTTGTTCTGAGCAAGCTCACTGTTCGAACCCCATAGGAAACACAGTAGAATAGAAGAGTGCTCTTTTCTCAAAAGCAGAGAGTGTTTCTTGTAAGACGAGCTAGCGTTTGTTTCCTGTCCTAAAAGGAGTTGAATCACATGCAGTTTCTGGTCCTACGAGCAAGAGTTGTTTTCTGGTAAGTAGAGTCACTATTTCGCTCCCATTGCCATATACAGTGCAAATAGCACTCGGGTCTGTTTCCACCAAGTACAGTGTATGGGACTGAAAAGGATCTACTGTTCTTGTTAGTTTCCTAAGCAAAATTGAACTAGATATGGCCGTGTGTGTAGGAAGCACAGTTCTTTTGTTCTGAGTAAGCTCACTGTTCTGGCCCTATAGGAAACACTTTAGAGTAGAAGAGTGCCCTTTTCTCAAAAGCAGAGTGTTTTTTTTGTAAGGCAAGCTAGCGTTTGTTTAGCAGTCCTAAATGGAGTTGAATCACATGCAGTTTCTGGTCCTACGAGCAAGAGTTTTTTTTCTGGTAAGAAGAGTCACTTTTGAACTCCCATTGTCATACACAGGGCAAATAGCACTGGCGTCTGTTCCCATCAAGTACAGTGTATTGGACTGAAGAGGAGCTACTGTTCTTGTCAGTTTCCTAAGCAGAGTTGAACTAGATATAGCCCGTGTGTGTAGGAAGCACAGTTCTTTTGTTCTGAGCAAGCTCACTGTTTGGACCCCAAAGGAAACACAGTAGAGTAGAAGAGTGCTCTTTTCTCAAAAGCAGAGTGTGTTTCTTGTAAGGCGAGCTAGCGTTTGTTTCGCAGTCCTAAATGGAGTTGAATCACATGCAGTTTGTGGTCCTATGAGCAAGAGATGTTTTCTGGTAAGAAGAGTCACTATTGCGGTCCCATTGTCATACACATTGCAAATAGCACTAGCAATGTCCCATGCATGTCCAGTGTATTGGACTGAAGAGGATCTACTGTTCTTGTCAGTTTCCTAAGGAGAATTGAACTGGATATGGCCCGTGTTTGTAGGAAGCACAGTTCTTTTGTTCTGAGCAAGCTCACTGTTCAGACCCCATAGGAATCACTGTAGAGTAGAAGAGTGCTCTTTTCTCAAAAGCAGAGTGTTTATTGTAAGGGGAGCTAGCGTTTTTTCCCAGTTATAAATGGAGTTGAATCACATGCAGTTTCTGATCCTACGAGCAAGAGTTGTTTTCTGGTAAGAAGAGTCACTATTGCGCTCCCATTATCATACACAGGGCAAATAGCACTGGCGTCTGTTCCCAGCATGTACAGTGTATTGGACTGAAGAGGAGCTACTGTTCCTGTCAGTTTCCTAAGCAGAGTTGAACTAGATATAGCCCGTGAGTGTAGGAAGCACAGTTCTTTTGTTCTGAGCAAGCTCACTATTCTGGCCCTATAGGAAACACAGTAGAGTAGAAGACTGCTCTTTTCTCAAAAGCAGAGTGTTTTTCTTGTAAAGCGAGCTAGCGTTTGTTTCCCAGTCCTAAATGGAGTTGAATCACATGCAGTTTCTGGTCCTAAGAGCAAGAGTTGTTTTCTGGTAAGAAGAGTCACTGTTGTGCTCCCATTGTCATACACAGGGCAAATAGCACTGGCGTCTGTTCCCAGCAAGTACAGTGTATGGGACGGAAGAGGATCTACTGTTCTTGTCAGTTTCCTAAGCAGAATTGAACTAGATATGGCCGTGTGTGTAGGAAGCACAGTTCTTTTTTCTGAGCAAGCTCACTGTTTTGGCCCTGTAGGAAACACAGTAGAGTAGAAGAGTGCTCTTTTCTCAAAAGCACAGTGTGTTTCTTGTAAGGCGAGCTATCGTTTGTTTCCCAGTCCGAAATGGAGTTGAATCACATGCAGTTTTTGGTACTACGAACTAGAGTTGTTTTCTGGTAAGGAAAGTCACTATTGAGCTCCCATTGCCATTCATAGTGCAAATAGCACTCGCATCTGTTCCCAGCAAGTACACTGTATTGGACTGAAGATGAACTACTGTTCTTCTCAGTTTCCTAAGCAGAGTTGAACTAGATATGGCCCGTGTGTGTAGGAAGCACAGTTCTTTTGTTCTGAGCAAGCTCACTATTCTGGCCCTATAGGAAACACAGTAGAGTAGAAGAGTGCTCTTTTCTCAAAAGCAGATGTGCTTCTGGTAAGGCGAGCTAGCGTTTGGTTCCCAGTCCTAAATGGAGTTGAATCACATGCAGTTTTTGGTCCTACGAGCTAGAGTAGTTTCTTGGTATGGAAAGTCACTATTGTGCTCCCTTTGACATAAACAGTGCAAATAGCACTCGCTTCTGTTCCCAGCAAGTACAGTGTATTGGACTGAAGAGGAGCTACTGTTCTTGTCAGTTTCCTAAGTAGAGTTGAACTAGATATGGCCCGTGTGTGTAGGAAGCAAAGTTCTTTTGTTCTGAGCAAGCTCACTGTTCGGACCCCATAGGAAACACTATAGAGTAGAAGAGTGTTCTTTTCTCAATAGCAGAGTGTGTTTCTTGTAAGGCGAGTTGGCGTTTGTTTCGCAGTCCTAAATGGAGTTGAATCACATGCAGTTTCTGGTCCTACGAGCAAGAGTTTTTTTCTGGTAAGAAGAGTCACTATTGAGCTCCCATTGTCATACACAGGGCAAATAGCACTGGCGTCTGTTCCCAGCAAGTACAGTGTATTGGACTGAAGAGGATCTACTGTTCTTGTCAGTTTCCTAAGTGGAGTTGAACTAGATATAGCCCGTGTGTGTAGGAAGCACAGTTCTTTTGTTCTGAGCAAGCTCACTATTCTGGTCCTATAGGAAATACAGTAGAGTAGAAGAGTGCTCTTTTCTCAAAAGCAGAGTGTGTTTCTTGTAAGGCGAGCTATCGTTTGTTTCCCAGTCCTAAATGGAGTTGAATCACATGCAGTTTTTGGTACTACGAACTAGAGTTGTTTTCTGGTAAGGAAAGTCACTATTGAGCTCCCATTGCCATTCATAGTGCAAATAGCACTCGCATCTGTTCCCAGCAAGTACACTGTATTGGACTGAAGATGAACTACTGTTCTTCTCAGTTTCCTAAGCAGAGTTGAACTAGATATGGCCCGTGTGTGTAGGAAGCACAGTTCTTTTGTTCTGAGCAAGCTCACTATTCTGGCCCTATAGGAAACACAGTAGAGTAGAAGAGTGCTCTTTTCTCAAAAGCAGAGTGTGTTTCTTGTAAAGCGAGCTAGAGTTTGTTTACCAGTCCTAAATGGAGTGAAATCACTTGCAGTTTCTGATCCTACGAGCAAGAGTTGTTTTCTGGTAAGAAGAGTCACTATTGTGCTGCCATTGCCATACACAGGACAAATAGCACTGGCGTCTGTTCCCAGCAAGGACAGTGCATTGGACTGAAGAGGAGCTACTGTTCTTGTCAGTTTCCTAAGTAGAGTTGAACTAGATATGGCCCGTGTGTGTAGGAAGCAAAGTTCTTTTGTTCTGAGCAAGCTCACTGTTCGGACCCCATAGGAAACACTATAGAGTAGAAGAGTGTTTTTTTCTCAATAGCAGAGTGTGTTTCTTGTAAGGCGAGTTGGCGTTTGTTTCGCAGTCCTAAATGGAGTTGAATCACATGCAGTTTCTGGTCCTACGAGCAAGAGTTTTTTTCTGGTAAGAAGAGTCACTATTGAGCTCCCATTGTCATACACAGGGCAAATAGCACTGGCGTCTGTTCCCACCAAGTACAGTGTATTGGACTGAAGAGGATCTACCGTTCTTGTCAGTTTCCTAAGTGGAGTTGAACTAGATATAGCCCGTGTGTGTAGGAAGCACAGTTCTTTTGTTCTGAGCAAGCTCACTATTCTGGTCCTATAGGAAATACAGTAGAGTAGAAGAGTGCTCTTTTCTCAAAAGCAGAGAGTGTTTCTTGTAAGGCGAGCTCGCGTTTGTTTCCCGTCCTAAAAGGAGGTGAATCACATGCAGTTTCTGGTCCTACAAGCAAGAGTTGTTTTTCGTAAGAAGAGTCACTATTTCGCTCCCATTGCCATATACAGTGCAAATAGCACTCGCGTCTGTTCCCAGCAAGTACAGTGTATGGGACTGAAGAGGATCTACTGTTCTTGTTAGTTTCCTAAGCAAAATTGAACTAGATATGGCCGTGTGTGTAGGAAGCACAGTTCTTTTGTTCTGAGTAAGCTCACTGTTCTGGCCCTATAGGAAACACAGTAGAGAAGAGTGATCTTTTTTCAAAAGCAGAGTGTGTTTCTTGTAAGTGGAGCTAGCATTTGTTTCCCAGTCCTAAATGGACTTGAATCACATGCAGTTTTTGATCCTACGAGCAAGAGTTCTTTTCTGGTAAGGAAAATCACTATTGCGCTCCCATTGCCACACACAGTGAAAAGAGGATTCGCGTCTGTTCCCATCAAGTACAGTGTATTGGACTGAAGAGGAGCTACTGTTCTTGTCAGTTTCCTAAGCAGAGTTGAACTAGATATGGCCCGTGTGTGTAGGAAGCACAGTTCTTTTGTACTGTAAGCTCCCTGATCGAACCCATAGGAAACACATTAGAGTAGAAGAGTGCCCTTTTCTCAAAAGCAGAGTGTTTTTCTTGTAAGGCAATCTAGCGTTTGTTGCGCAGTCCTAAATGGATTTGAATCCCATGCAGTTTCTGGTCCTACGATCAAGAGTTTTTTTTCTGGTAAGAAGAGTCACTATTGAACTCCCATTGTCATACACAGGGCAAATAGCACTGGCGTCTGTTCCCATCAAGTACAGTGTATTGGACTGAAGAGGTGCTACTGTTCTTGTCAGTTTCCTAAGCAGAGTTGAACTAGATATAGCCCGTGTGTGTAGGAAGCACAGTTCTTTTGTTCTGAGCAAGCTCACTGTTTGGAGCCCAAAGGAAACACAGTAGAGTAGAAGAGTGCTCTTTTCTCAAAAGCGGAGTGTGTTTCTTGTAAGGCGAGCTAGCGTTTGTTTCGCAGTCCTAAATGGAGTTGAATCACATGCAGTTTGTGGTACTATGAGCAAGAGATGTTTTCTGGTAAGAAGATTCACTATTGCGGTCCCATTGTCATACACATTGCAAACAACACTAGCATCTGTCCCCTGCATATACAGTGTATTGTACTGAAGAGGATCTACTGTTCTTGTCAGTTTCCTAAGCAGAATTGAACTAGATATGGCCATGTGTGTAGGAAGCACAGTTCTTTTGTTCTGAGCAAGCTCACTGTTTTGGCCCTGTAGGAAACACAGTAGAGTAGAAGAGTGCTATTTTCTCAAAAGCAGAGTGTGTTTCTTGTAAGGCGAGCTAGCGTTTGTTTCCCAGTCCTAAATGGAGTTGAATCACATGCAGTTATTGTTCCTACGAGCTAGAGTTGTTTTCTGTTAAGAAAAGTCACTATTGAGCTCCCATTGCCAACATAGTGCAAATAGCACTAGGGTCTGTTCCCAGCAAGTACACTGTATTGGACTGAAGATGAGCTACTGTTCTTGTCAGTTTCCTAAGTAGAGTTGAACTAGATATGGCCCGTGTGTGTAGGAAGCACAGTTCTTTTGTTCTGAGCAAGCTCACTGTTCGAACCCCATAGGAAACACAGTAGAATAGAAGAGTGCTCTTTTCTCAAAAGCAGAGAGTGTTTCTTGTAAGACGAGCTAGCGTTTGTTTCCTGTCCTAAAAGGAGTTGAATCACATGCAGTTTCTGGTCCTACGAGCAAGAGTTGTTTTCTGGTAAGTAGAGTCACTATTTCGCTCCCATTGCCATATACAGTGCAAATAGCACTCGGGTCTGTTTCCACCAAGTACAGTGTATGGGACTGAAAAGGATCTACTGTTCTTGTTAGTTTCCTAAGCAAAATTGAACTAGATATGGCCGTGTGTGTAGGAAGCACAGTTCTTTTGTTCTGAGTAAGCTCACTGTTCTGGCCCTATAGGAAACACTTTAGAGTAGAAGAGTGCCCTTTTCTCAAAAGCAGAGTGTTTTTTTTGTAAGGCAAGCTAGCGTTTGTTTAGCAGTCCTAAATGGAGTTGAATCACATGCAGTTTCTGGTCCTACGAGCAAGAGTTTTTTTTCTGGTAAGAAGAGTCACTTTTGAACTCCCATTGTCATACACAGGGCAAATAGCACTGGCGTCTGTTCCCATCAAGTACAGTGTATTGGACTGAAGAGGAGCTACTGTTCTTGTCAGTTTCCTAAGCAGAGTTGAACTAGATATAGCCCGTGTGTGTAGGAAGCACAGTTCTTTTGTTCTGAGCAAGCTCACTGTTTGGACACAAAAGGAAACACAGTAGAGTAGAAGAGTGCTCTTTTCTCAAAAGCAGAGTGTGTTTCTTGTAAGGCGAGCTAGCGTTTGTTTCGCAGTCCTAAATGGAGTTGAATCACATGCAGTTTGTGGTCCTATGAGCAAGAGATGTTTTCTGGTAAGAAGAGTCACTATTGCGGTCCCATTGTCATACACATTGCAAATAGCACTAGCAATGTCCCATGCATGTCCAGTGTATTGGACTGAAGAGGATCTACTGTTCTTGTCAGTTTCCTAAGGAGAATTGAACTGGATATGGCCCGTGATTGTAGGAAGCACAGTTCTTTTGTTCTGAGCAAGCTCACTGTTCAGACCCCATAGGAATCACTGTAGAGTAGAAGAGTGCTCTTTTCTCAAAAGCAGAGTGTTTATTGTAAGGGGAGCTAGCGTTTTTTCCCAGTTATAAATGGTGTTGAATCACATGCAGTTTCTGATCCTACGAGCAAGAGTTGTTTTCTGGTAAGAAGAGTCACTATTGCGCTCCCATTATCATACACAGGGCAAATAGCACTGGCGTCTGTTCCCAGCATGTACAGTGTATTGGACTGAAGAGGAGCTACTGTTCCTGTCAGTTTCCTAAGCAGAGTTGAACTAGATATAGCCCGTGAGTGTAGGAAGCACAGTTCTTTTGTTCTGAGCAAGCTCACTATTTTGGCCCTATAGGAAACACAGTAGAGTAGAAGACTGCTCTTTTCTCAAAAGCAGAGTGTTTTTCTTGTAAAGCGGGCTAGCGTTTGTTTCCCAGTCCTAAATGGAGTTGAATCACATGCAGTTTCTGGTCCTAAGAGCAAGAGTTGTTTTCTGGTAAGAAGAGTCACTATTGTGCTCCCATTGTCATACACAGGGCAAATAGCACTGGCGTCTGTTCCCAGCAAGTACAGTGTATGGGACGGAAGAGGATCTACTGTTCTTGTCAGTTTCCTAAGCAGAATTGAACTAGATATGGCCGTGTGTGTAGGAAGCACAGTTCTTTTGTTCTGAGCAAGCTCACTGTTTTGGCCCTGTAGGAAACACAGTAGAGTAGAAGAGTGCTCTTTTCTCAAAAGCAGAGTGTGTTTCTTGTAAGGCGAGCTAGCGTTTGTTTCGCAGTCCTAAATGAAGTTGAATCACATGCAGTTTTTGATCCTACGAGCAAGAGTTGTTTTCTGGTAAGGAAAGTCACTCTTGCGCTCCCATTGCCACACACAGTGCAAAGAGGACTTGCGTCTGTTCCCATCAAGTACAGTGTATTGGACTGAAGAGGAGCTACTGTTCTTGTCAGTTTCCTAAGCAGAGTTGAACTAGATATGGCCCGTGTGTGTAGGAAGCACAGTTCTTTTCTACTGTAAGCTCACTTATCGAACCCATAGGAAACACAGTAGAGTAGAAGAGTGCCCTTTTCTCAAAAACAGAGTGTGTTTCTTGTAAGGCAAGCTAGCATTTGTTTCCCAGTCCTAAATGGAGTTGAATCACATGCAGTTTCTGGTCCTACGAGCAAGAGTTGTTTTCTATTAAAAAGAGTCACTATTGTGCTCCAATTGTCATACATAGGGAAAATTGCACTGGCGTCTGTTCCCAGCATGTACAGTTTATTGGACTGAAAACGGTCTACTGTTCTTGTCAGTTTCCTAAGCAGAATTGAACTAGATATGGCCATGTGTGTAGGAAGCACAGTTCTTTTGTTCTGAGCAAGCTCACTGTTCTGTCCCTATAGAAAACACAGTAGAGTAGAAGAGTGATCTTTTCTCACAAGCAGAGTGTGTTTCTTGTAAGGCGAGCTAGCGTTTGTTTCCCAGTCCTAAATGGAGTTGAATCACATGCAGTTTTTGATCCTACAAGCAAGAGTTTTTTTCTTGTTAGGAAAGTCACTATTGCGCTCCCATTGCCATACACAGTGCAAATAGCACTCGCCTCTGTTCCCATCAAGTACAGTGTATTGGACTGAAGAGGATCTACTGTTCTTGTCAGTTTCGTAAGCAGAATTGACCTAGATATTGCCCGTGTGTGTAGGAAGCACAGTTCTTTTGTTCTGAGCAAGCTCACTGTTTTGGCCCTATAGGAAACACAATAGAGTAGAAGAGTGCTCTTTTCTCAAAAGCAGAGTGTGTTTCTTGTAAGGCGAGCTAGCGTTTGTTTCCCAGTCCTAAATGGAGTTGAATCACATGAAGTTTTTGATCCTATGAGCAAGAGTTGTTTTCTGGTAAGGAAAATCACTATTGCGCTCCCATTGCCACACACAGTGGAAAGAGGACTCGCGTCTGTTCCCATTAAGTACAGTGTATTGGACTGAAGAAGAGCTACTGTTCTTGTCAATTTCCTAAGCAGAGTTGAAGTAGATATGGCCCGTGTGTGTAGGAAGCACAGTTCTTTTGTACTGTAAGCTCACTGATCGAACCCATAGGAAACACAGTAGAGTAGAAGAGTGCTCTTTTCTCAAAAGCAGAGTGTGTTTCTTGTAAGGCGAGCTAGCATTTGTTTCCCAGTCCTAAATGGAGTTGAATCACATGCAGTTTCTGGTTCTACGAGCAAGAGTTGTTTTCTGGTAAGAAGAGTCACTATTGCGCTCCCATTGTCATACACAGGGCAAATAGCACTGATGTCTGTTCCCAGCATGTACAGTGTATTGAACTGAAGAGGAGCTACTGTTCTTGTCAGTTTCCTAAGCAGAGTTGAACTAGATATGGCCCCTGTGTGTAAGAAGCAAAGTTCTTTTGTTCTGAGCAAGCTGACTGTTCGGACCCCATAGGAAACACAGTAGAGTAGAAGAGTGCTCTTTTCTCAAAGCAGAGTGTGTTTCTTGTAAGGCGAACTAGCATTTGTTTCCCAGTCTGAAATGGAGTTGAATCCCATGCAGTTTCTGGTCCTACGAGCAAGAGATGTTAACTGGTAAGAAGAGTCACTATTGCCCTCCCATTGCCATATGCAGTGCAAATAGCTCTCGCGTTGTTCCCAGCAAGTACAGTGTATTGGACTGAAGAGGAGCTACTGTTCTTGTCAGTTTCCTAAGCTGAGTTAAACTAGGTATGGCCCGTGTGTGTAGGAAGCACAGTTCTTTTGTTCTGAGAAAGCTCACTATTCTGGCCCTATAGGAAACACAGTAGAGTAGAAGAGTGCTCTTTTCTGAGAAGATGAGTGTGTTTCTTGTAAGGCGAGCTAGCATTTGTTTCCCAGTCCTAAATGTAGTTGAATCACATGCAATTTTTGGTCCTATGAGCTAGAGTTGTTTTCTGGTAAGGAAAGTCACTATTGCGCTCACATTGCCACACACAGTGCAAAGAGGACTCGTGTCTGTTCCCATCAAGGACAGTGTATTGGACTGAAGAGGAGGTACTGTTCTTGTCAGTTTCCTAAGCAGAGTTGAACTAGATATGGCCCCTGTGTGTAGGAAGCACAGTTCTTTTGTTCTGAGCAACCTGACTGTTCGGACCCCATAGGAAACACAGTAGAGTAGAAGAGTGCGCTTTTCTCAAAAGCAGAGTGTGTTTCTTGTAAGGCGAACTAGTGCTTGTTTCCCAGTCAGAAATGGAGTTTAATCCCATGCAGTTTCTGGTCCTACGAGCAAGAGATGTTAACTGGTAAGAAGAGTCACTATTGCTCTCCCATTTCCATATACAGTGCAAATAGCTCTCGCGTCTGTTCCCAGCAAGTACAGTGTATTGGACTGAAGAGGAGCTACTGTTCTTGTCAGTTTCCTAAGCGGAGTTAAACTAGATATGGCCCGTGTGTGTAGGAAGCCCAGTTCTTTTGTTCTGAGCAAGCTCACTGTTCGAACCCATAGTAAACACAGTAGATTGGAAGAGTGCTCTTTTCTCAAAAGCAGAGTGTGTTTCTTATAAGGCGAGCTAGCATTTGTTTCCCAGTCCTAAATGGAGTTGAATCCCATGCAGTTTCTGGTCCTACGAGCAAGAGATGTAACTGGTAAGAAGAGTCACTATTGCCCTCCCATTGCCATATACAGTGCAAATAGCTCTCGCGTTGTTCCTAGCAAGTACAGTGTATTGCACTGAAGAGGAGCTACTGTTCTTGTCAGTTTCCTAAGAGGAGTTAAACTAGGTATGGCCCATGTGTGTAGGAAGCACAGTTCTTTTGTTCTGAGCAAGCTCACTATTCTGACCCTATAGGAAACACAGTAGAGTAGAAGAGTGCTCTTTTCTGAGAAGCAGAGTGTGTTTCTTGTAAGGAGAGCTAGCATTTGTTTCCCAGTCCTAAATGGAGTTGAATCACATGCAGTTTCTGGTCCTACGAGCAAGGGTTGTTTTCTGGTAAGAAGAGTCACTATTGCACTCCCTTTGTCATACACAGGGCAAATAGCACTGGCGTCTGTTCCCAGCAAGTACAGTGTATTGGACCGAAGAGGAGCTACTGTTCTTGTCAGTTTCCTAAGCAGAGTTGAACTAGATATGGCCCCTGTGTGTAGGAAGCAAAGTTTTTTTGTTCTGAGCAAGCTGACTGTTCGGACCCCATAGGAAACAGATTAGAGTAGAAGAGTGCTCTTTTCTCAAAGCAGAGCGTATTTCTTGTAAGGCGAACTAGTGCTTGTTTCCCAGTCTGAAATGGAGTTGAATCACATGCAGTTTTTGGTCCTACGAGCAAGAGATGTTAACTGGTAAGAAGAGTTACTATTGCCCTCCCATTGCCATATACAGTGCAAATTGCTCTTGCGTTGTTCCCAGCAAGTACAGTGTATTGGACTCAAGAGGAGCTACTGTTCTTGTCAGTTTCCTACGCGGAGTTAAACTAGATATGTCCCGTGTGTGTAGGAAGCACAGTTCTTTTGTTCTGAGCAAGTTCACTATTCTGGCCCTATAGGAAACAGTACAGTAGAAGAGTGCTCTTTTCTGAGAAGCAGAGTGTGTTTCTTGTAAGGCGAGCTAGCATTTGTTTCCCAGTCCTAAATGGAGTTGAATCAGATGCAGTTTCAGATCCTACGAGCAAGAGTTGTTTTCTGGTAAGAAGAGTCACTATTGCACTCCCATTGTCATACACAGTGCAAACAACTCTCGCTACTGTTCTTTGCAAGTACAGTGTATTGGACAGAAGAGGAGCTACTGTTCTTGTCAGTTTCCTAAGCAGAGTTGAACTAGATATGGCCCGTGTGTGTAGGAAGCACAGTTCTTTTGTTCTGAGCAAGCTCACTGATCGGACACCATACGAAACACAGTAGAGTAGAAGAGTGCTCTTTTCTCAAAAGCAGAGTGTATTTCTTGTAAGGCGAGCTAGCGTTTGTTTCCCAGTCCTAAATGGAGTTGAATCACATGTAGTTTCTTATCCTAGGAGCAAGAGTTGTTTTCTGGTAAGAAGAGTCACTATTGCGCTCCCATTGTCATACACAGGGCAAATAGCACTGGCGTCTGATCCCAGCATCTACAGTGTATTGGACTGAAGAGGATCTACTGTTCTTGTCAGTTTCCTAAGCAGAGTTAAACTAGATATGGCTCGTGTGTGTAGGAAGCACAGTTCTTTTGTTCTGAGCTAGCTCACCGTTTTGGCCCTATAGGAAACAAAGTAGAGTAGAAGAGTGCTCTTTTCTCAAAAGCAGAGTGTGTTTCTTGTAAGGCGAGCTAGCTTTTGTTTCCCAGTCCTAAATGGAGTTGAATCCCATGCAGTTTCTGGTCCTAAGAGCAAGAGTTGTTTTCTGGTAAGAAGAGTCACTATTGCGCTCCCATTGCCATACACAGTGCAAATAGCACTCGGGTCTGCTCCCAGCAAGTACAGTGTATTGGATTGAAGAGGAGCTAATGTTCTTGTCAGTTTCCTAAACAGAGTTGAACTAGATATACCCTGTGTGTGTAGGAAGCACAGTTCTTTTGTTCTGAGCAAGCTCACTCTTCTGGCCTATAAGAAACACAGTAGAGTAGAAGAGTGCTCTTTTCTCAAAAGCAGAGTGTTTTACTTGTAAGGCGAGCTAGCGTTTGTTTCCCAGTCCTAAATGGAGTTGAATCACATGGAGTTTCTGTCTTACGAGCAAGACTTGTTTTCTGGAAAGGAAAGTCACTATTGTGCTCCCTTTGCCATACACAGTGCAAATAGCACTCGCATCTGTTCCCAGCAAGTACAGTGTATTGGACTGAAGAGGAGCTACTGTTCTTGTCAGTTTCCTAAGCAGAGTTGAACTAGATATGGCCCGTGTGTGTAGGAAGCACAGTTCTTTTGTTCTGAGCAAGCTCACTGTTCTGGCCCTATAGGAAACACAGTACAGTAGAAGAGTGCTCTTTTCTGAGAAGCAGAGTGTGTTTCTTGTAAGGCGAGCTAGCATTTGTTTCCCAGTCCTAAATGGAGTTGAATCAGATGCAGTTTCAGATCCTACGAGCAAGAGTTGTTTTCTGGTAAGAAGAGTCACTATTGCACTCCCATTGTCATACACAGTGCAAACAACTCTCACTACTGTTCTTTGCAAGTACAGTGTATTGGACAGAAGAGGAGCTACTGTTCTTGTCAGTTTCCTAAGCAGAGTTGAACTAGATATGGCCCGTGTGTGTAGGAAGCACAGTTCTTTTGTTCTGAGCAAGCTCACTGATCGGACACCATACGAAACACAGTAGAGTAGAAGAGTGCTCTTTTCTCAAAAGCAGAGTGTATTTCTTGTAAGGCGAGCTAGCGTTTGTTTCCCAGTCCTAAATGGAGTTGAATCACATGTAGTTTCTTATCCTAGGAGCAAGAGTTGTTTTCTGGTAAGAAGAGTCACTATTGCGCTCCCATTGTCATACACAGGGCAAATAGCACTGGCGTCTGATCCCAGCATCTACAGTGTATTGGACTGAAGAGGATCTACTGTTCTTGTCAGTTTCCTAAGCAGAGTTAAACTAGATATGGCTCGTGTGTGTAGGAAGCACAGTTCTTTTGTTCTGAGCTAGCTCACCGTTTTGGCCCTATAGGAAACAAAGTAGAGTAGAAGAGTGCTCTTTTCTCAAAAGCAGAGTGTGTTTCTTGTAAGGCGAGCTAGCTTTTGTTTCCCAGTCCTAAATGGAGTTGAATCCCATGCAGTTTCTGGTCCTAAGAGCAAGAGTTGTTTTCTGGTAAGAAGAGTCACTATTGCGCTCCCATTGCCATACACAGTGCAAATAGCACTCGGGTCTGCTCCCAGCAAGTACAGTGTATTGGATTGAAGAGGAGCTAATGTTCTTGTCAGTTTCCTAAACAGAGTTGAACTAGATATACCCTGTGTGTGTAGGAAGCACAGTTCTTTTGTTCTGAGCAAGCTCACTCTTCTGGCCTATAAGAAACACAGTAGAGTAGAAGAGTGCTCTTTTCTCAAAAGCAGAGTGTTTTACTTGTAAGGCGAGCTAGCGTTTGTTTCCCAGTCCTAAATGGAGTTGAATCACATGGAGTTTCTGTCTTACGAGCAAGACTTGTTTTCTGGAAAGGAAAGTCACTATTGTGCTCCCTTTGCCATACACAGTGCAAATAGCACTCGCATCTGTTCCCAGCAAGTACAGTGTATTGGACTGAAGAGGAGCTACTGTTCTTGTCAGTTTCCTAAGCAGAGTTGAACTAGATATGGCCCGTGTGTGTAGGAAGCACAGTTCTTTTGTTCTGAGCAAGCTCACTGTTCTGGCCCTATAGGAAACACAGAAGAGTAGAAGAGTGCTCTTTTCTCAGAAGCAGAGTTTGTTTCTTGTAAGACGAGCTAGCGTTTGTTTCCCACTCCTAAATGGAGTTGAATCATATGCAGTTTCTGGTCCTATGAGCAAGAGTTGTTTTCTGGTAAGAAGAGTCACTATTGTGCTACCATTGCCATACTCAGTGCAAATGGCACTCGAGTCTGTTCCCAGCAAGTACAGTGTATTGGACAGAAGAGGAGCTACTGTTCTTGTCAGTTTCCTAAGCAGAGTTGAAGTAGATATGGCCCGTGTGTGTAGGAAGCACAGTTCTTTTGTTCTGAGCAAGCTCACTGTTCTGGCCCTATAGGAAACACAGTAGAGTAGAAGAGTGCTCTTTTCTCAAAAGCAGAGTGTATTTCTTGTAAGGCGAGCTAGCGTTTGTTTCCCAGTCCTAAATGGAGTTGAATCACATGTAGTTTCTTATCCTAGGAGCAAGAGTTGTTTTCTGGTAAGAAGAGTCACTATTGCGCTCCCATTGTCATAAACAGGGCAAATAGCACTGGCGTCTGATCCCAGCATGTACAGTGTATTGGACTGAAGAGGATCTACTGTTCTTGTCAGTTTTCTAAGCAGAGTTAAACTAGATATGGCTCGTGTGTGTAGGAAGCACAGTTCTTTTGTTCTGAGCTAGCTCACCGTTTTGGCCCTATAGGAAACATAGTAGAGTAGAAGAGTGCTCTTTTCTCAAAAGCAGAGTGTGTTTCTTGTAAGGCGAGCTAGCTTTTGTTTCCCAGTCCTAAATGGAGTTGAATCACATGCAGTTTTTGGTCCTACGAGCAAGGGATGTTTTCTGGTAATGAAAGTCACTATTGTGCTCCCTTTGCCATAAACAGTGCAAATAGCACGGGCGTCTGTTCCCAGCAAGTACAGAGTATTGGAGAGAAGAGGAGCTACTGTTCTTGTGTGTTTCCTAAGCAGAGTTGAAGTAGATATGGCCCGTGTGTGTAGGAAGCACAGTTCTTTTGTTCTGAGCAAGCTCACTGTTCTGGACCTAAAGGAAACACAGAAGAGTAGAAGAGTGCTCTTTTCTCAAAAGCAGAGTGTGTTTCTTGTAAGGCGAGCTAGCGTTTGTTTCCCAGTCCTAAATGGAGTTGAATCACATGCAGTTTCTGGTCCTACGAGCAAGAGTTGTTTTCTGGTAAGAAGAGTCACTATTGTGCTACCATTGCCATACACAGTGCAAATAGCACTCGTGTCTGTTCCCAGCAAGTACAGTGTATTGAACAGAAGAGGATCTACTGTTCTTTTCAGTTTCCTAAGCAGAGTTGAACTAGATATGGCCTGTGTGTTTAGGATGCACAGTTCTTTTGTTCTGAGCAAGCTCACTGTTCTGGCCCTATAGGAAACACAGTAGAGTAGAAGAGTGCTCTTTTCTCAAAAGCAGAGTGTGTTTCTTCTAAGGCAAGCTAGCGTTTGTTTCCAAGTCCTAAAGGAGTTGAATCACATGCAGTTTCTAGTCCTACAAGCAAGAGTTGTTTTCTGGTAAGGAGAGTCACTATTGCACTCCCATTGCCATACACAGGGCAAATAGCACTCGTGTCTGTTCCCAGCAAGTACAGTGTATTAGACTGAAGAGGAGCTACTGTTCTTGTCAGTTTCCTAAGCAGAGTTGAACTATATATGGCCCGTGTGTTAAGGAAGCACAAATCATTTGTTCAGAGCAAGGTCACTCTTCTGGCCCTATAGGAAACACAGAAGAGTAGAAGAGTGCTCTTTCCTCAAAAGCAGAGTGTGTTTCTTGTAAGGTGAGCTAGCGTTTGTTTCCCAGTCCATAATGGAGTTGAATCACATGCAGTTTCTGGTCCTGTGAGCAAGAGTTGTTTTCTGGTAAGAAGAGTCACTAATTTGCTACCATTGCCATACACAGTGCAAATTGCACACGCTTATGCTCCCAGCAAGTACAGTGTATTGGACTGAAGAGGAGCTACTGTTCTTGTCAGTTTCCTAAGCAGAGTGGAACTAGATATAGCCCGTGAGTGTAGGAATCACAGTTCTTTTGTTCTGAGCAAACTCACTGTTCTTGCCCTATAGGAAACACAGTAGAGTAGAAGAGTGCTCTTTTCTCAAAAGCAGATTGTTTTTCTTTTAAGGTGAGCTAGCGTTTGTTTCCCAGTCCTAAATGGTGTTGAATCACATGCAGTTTTTGGTCCTATGAGCAAGGGATGTTTTCTGGTAAGGAAAGTCACTATTGCGCTCCCTTTGCCCTACACAGTTCAAATAGCACTCGCATATGTTCCCAGCAAGTACAGTGTATTGGACTGAAGAGGAGCTACCGTTCTTGTCAGTTTCCTAAGCAGAGTTGAACTAGATATGGCCTGTGTGTGTAGGAAGCACAGTTCTTTTGTTCTGAGCAAGCTCACTCTTCTGGCCCTATAGGAAACACAGTAAAGTAGAAGAGTGCTCTTTTCTCAAAAGCAGAGTGTGTTTCTTCTAAGACGAGCTAGGGTTTGTTTCCAAGTCCGAAATGGAGTTGAATCCCATGCAGTTTCTTGTACTAATAGCAAGAGTTGTTTTCTGGTAAGAAGATTCAGTATTGTGCTCCAATTGCCAAATACACTGCAAATAGCACTCGCGTATGTTCCCAGCAAGTACAGTGTATTGGACTGAAGAGGAGCTACTGTTCTTGTCAGTTTCCTAAGCAGAGTTGAACTAGATATGGCCCGTTTGTGTAGGAAGCACAGTTCTTTTGTTCTGAGAAAGCTCACTGTTCTGGCAATATAGGGAACACAGTAGAGTAGAAGAGTGATCTTTTCTCAAAACCAGAGTGTGTTTCTTGTAAGGCGAGATAGTGTTTGTTTCCCAGTCCAAAATAGAGTTGAATCACAAGCAGTTTTTGGTCCCATGAGCAAGAGTTGTTTTCTGGTAAGGAAAGTCACTATTGTGCTCCCATTGCCATACACAGTGCAAATAGCACTCGCGTCTGTTCCCATTAAGTACAGTGTATTGGACTGAAGAGGACCTACTGTTCTTGTCAGTTTCAAGGGGAGTTGAACTAGAAATGGCCCCTGTGTGTAGGAAGCACAGTTCTTTTGTTCTGAGCAAGCTCACTGTTCGGACACCATAGGAAACGCTGTAGAGTAGAAGAGTGCTCTTTTCTCAAAAGCAGAGTGTGTTTCTTGTAAGGCAAGCTAGCGTTTTTTCCCAGTCCTAAATTCAGTTGAATCACATGCAGTTTTTGGTCCTACGAGCTAGAGTTGTTTTCTGGTAAGGAAAGTCACTATTGCGCTCCCATTGCCACTCACAGTACAAAGAGGAATCGCGTCTGTTCCCATCAAGTACAGTGTATTGGACTGAAGAGGAGCTACTGTTCTTGTCAATTTCCTAAGCAGAGTTGAAGTAGATATGGCCCGTGTGTGTAGGAAGCACAGTTCTTTTGTACTGTAAGCTCACTGATCGAACCCATAGGAAACACAGTAGAGTAGAAGAGTGCTCTTTTCTCAAAAGCAGAGTGTGTTTCTTGTAAGGCGAGCTAGCATTTGTTTCCCAGTCCTAAATGGAGTTGAATCACATGCAGTTTCTGGTTCTACGAGCAAGAGTTGTTTTCTGGTAAGAAGAGTCACTATTGCGCTCCCATTGTCATACACAGGGCAAATAGCACTGATGTCTGTTCCCAGCATGTACAGTGTATTGAACTGAAGAGGAGCTACTGTTCTTGTCAGTTTCCTAAGCAGAGTTGAACTAGATATGGCCCCTGTGTGTAAGAAGCAAAGTTCTTTTGTTCTGAGCAAGCTGACTTTTCGGACCCCATAGGAAACACAGTAGAGTAGAAGAGTGCTCTTTTCTCAAAGCAGAGTGTGTTTCTTGTAAGGCGAACTAGCATTTGTTTCCCAGTCTGAAATGGAGTTGAATCCCATGCAGTTTCTGGTCCTACGAGCAAGAGATGTTAACTGGTAAGAAGAGTCACTATTGCCCTCCCATTGCCATATACAGTGCAAATAGCTCTCGCGTTGTTCCCAGCAAGTACAGTGTATTGGACTGAAGAGGAGCTACTGTTCTTGTCAGTTTCCTAAGCTGAGTTAAACTAGGTATGGCCCGTGTGTTTAGGAAGCACAGTTCTTTTGTTCTGAGAAAGCTCACTATTCTGGCCCTATAGGAAACACAGTAGAGTAGAAGAGTGCTCTTTTCTGAGAAGATGAGTGTGTTTCTTGTAAGGCGAGCTAGCATTTGTTTCCCAGTCCTAAATGGAGTTGAATCACATGCAGTTTTTGGTCCTATGAGCTAGAGATGTTTTCTGGTAAGGAAAGTCACTATTGCGCTCACATTGCCACACAGTGCAAAGAGGACTCGCGTCTGTTCCCATCAAGTACAGTGTATTGGACTGAAGAGGAGCTACTGTTCTTGTCAGTTTCCTAAGCAGAGTTGAACTAGATATGGCCCCTGTGTGTAGGAAGCACAGTTCTTTTGTTCTGAGCAACCTGACTGTTCCGACCCCATAGGAAACACAGTAGAGTAGAAGAGTGCGCTTTTCTCAAAAGCAGAGTGTGTTTCTTGTAAGGCGAACTAGTGCTTGTTTCCCAGTCAGAAATGGAGTTTAATCCCATGCAGTTTCTGGTCCTAAGAGCAAGAGATGTTAACTGGTAAGAAGAGTCACTATTGCGCTCCCATTTCCATATACAGTGCAAATAGCTCTCGCGTCTGTTCCCAGCAAGTACAGTGTATTGGACTGAAGAGGAGCTACTGTTCTTGTCAGTTTCCTAAGCGGAGTTAAACTAGATATGGCCCGTGTGTGTAGGAAGCCCAGTTCTTTTGTTCTGAGCAAGCTCACTGTTTGAACCCATAGTAAACACAGTAGATTGGAAGAGTGCTCTTTTCTCAAAAGCAGACTGTGTTTCTTATAAGGCGAGCTAGCATTTGTTTCCCAGTCCTAAATGGAGTTGAATCCCATGCAGTTTCTGGTCCTACGTGCAAGAGATGTTAACTGGTAAGAAGAGTCACTATTGCCCTCCCATTGCCATATACAGTGCAAATAGCTCTCGCGTTGTTCCTAGCAAGTACAGTGTATTGCACTGAAGAGGAGCTACTGTTCTTGTCAGTTTCCTAAGAGGAGTTAAACTAGGTATGGCCCATGTGTGTAGGAAGCACAGTTCTTTTGTTCTGAGCAAGCTCACTATTCTGGCCCTATAGGAAACACAGTAGAGTAGAAGAGTGCTCTTTTCTGAGAAGCAGAGTGTGTTTCTTGTAAGGTGAGCTAGCATTTGTTTCCCAGTCCTAAATGGAGTTGAATCACATGCAGTTTCTGGTCCTACGAGCAAGAGTTGTTTTCTGGTAAGAAGAGTCACTATTGCACTCCCTTTGTCATACACAGGGCAAATAGCACTGGCGTCTGTTCCCAGCATGTACAGTGTATTGGACTGAAGAGGAGCTACTGTTCTTGTCAGTTTCCTATGCCGAATTGAACTAGATATGGCCGTGTGTGTAGGAAGCACAGTTCTTTTGTTATGAGCAAGCTCACTCTTTTGGCACTTTACGAAACACAGTAGAGTAGAAGAGTGCTCTTTATCAAAAGCAGAGTGTGTTTCTTGTAAGGCGAGCTAGCGTTTGTTTCCCAGTCCTAAATTGAGTTCAATCACATGCAGTTTTTGGTCCTATGAGCTAGAGTTGTTTTCTGGTAAGGAAAGTCACTATGCGCTCCCATTGCCACACACAGTGCAAAGAGGACTCGCGTCTGTTCCCATCAAATACAGTGTATTGGACTGAAGAGGAGCTACTGTTCTTGTCAGTTTCCTAAGCAGAGTTGAACTAGATATGGCCCGTGTGTTTAGGAAGCCCAGTTCTTTTGTACTGTAAGCTCACTGATCGAACCCATAGGAAACAGAGTAGAGTAGAAGAGTGCTCTTTTCTGAAAAGCAGAGTGTGTTTCTTGTAAGGCGAGCTAGCGTTTTTTTCCCGTCCTAAATCTAGTTGAATCACATGCAGTTTCTGGTCCTACGAACAAGAGTTGTTTTCTGGTAAGAAGAGTCACTATTGAGCTCCCATTGTCATACACAGGGCAAATAGCACTCGCGTCTGTTCCCAGCATGTACAGTGTATTGGACTGAAGATGATCTACTGCTCTTGTCAGTTTCCTAAGCAGAGTTGAACTAGATATGGCCCGTTTGTGTAGGAAGCACAGTTCTTTTGTTCTGAGCAAGCTCACTGTTCTGGCACTATAGTAAACACAGTAGATTGGAAGAGTGCTCTTTTCTCAAAAGCAGACTGTGTTTCTTATAAGGCGAGCTAGCATTTGTTTCCCAGTCCTAAATGGAGTTGAATCCCATGCAGTTTCTGGTCCTACGTGCAAGAGATGTTAACTGGTAAGAAGAGTCACTATTGCCCTCCCATTGCCATATACAGTGCAAATAGCTCTCGCGTTGTTCCTAGCAAGTACAGTGTATTGCACTGAAGAGGAGCTACTGTTCTTGTCAGTTTCCTAAGAGGAGTTAAACTAGGTATGGCCCATGTGTGTAGGAAGCACAGTTCTTTTGTTCTGAGCAAGCTCACTATTCTGGCCCTATAGGAAACACAGTAGAGTAGAAGAGTGCTCTTTTCTGAGAAGCAGAG
Source organism: Peromyscus eremicus (assembly GCF_949786415.1). Taxonomy (NCBI): domain Eukaryota; kingdom Metazoa; phylum Chordata; class Mammalia; order Rodentia; family Cricetidae; genus Peromyscus; species Peromyscus eremicus. The sequence continues at coordinate 45,610 of NW_026734633.1, forward strand.
TGTGTTTCTTGTAAGGTGAGCTAGCATTTGTTTCCCAGTCCTAAATGGAGTTGAATCACATGCAGTTTCTGGTCCTACGAGCAAGAGTTGTTTTCTGGTAAGAAGAGTCACTATTGCACTCCCTTTGTCATACACAGGGCAAATAGCACTGGCGTCTGTTCCCAGCATGTACAGTGTATTGGACTGAAGAGGAGCTACTGTTCTTGTCAGTTTCCTATGCCGAATTGAACTAGATATGGCCGTGTGTGTAGGAAGCACAGTTCTTTTGTTATGAGCAAGCTCACTCTTTTGGCACTTTACGAAACACAGTAGAGTAGAAGAGTGCTCTTTATCAAAAGCAGAGTGTGTTTCTTGTAAGGCGAGCTAGCGTTTGTTTCCCAGTCCTAAATTGAGTTCAATCACATGCAGTTTTTGGTCCTATGAGCTAGAGTTGTTTTCTGGTAAGGAAAGTCACTATGCGCTCCCATTGCCACACACAGTGCAAAGAGGACTCGCGTCTGTTCCCATCAAATACAGTGTATTGGACTGAAGAGGAGCTACTGTTCTTGTCAGTTTCCTAAGCAGAGTTGAACTAGATATGGCCCGTGTGTTTAGGAAGCCCAGTTCTTTTGTACTGTAAGCTCACTGATCGAACCCATAGGAAACAGAGTAGAGTAGAAGAGTGCTCTTTTCTGAAAAGCAGAGTGTGTTTCTTGTAAGGCGAGCTAGCGTTTTTTTCCCGTCCTAAATCTAGTTGAATCACATGCAGTTTCTGGTCCTACGAACAAGAGTTGTTTTCTGGTAAGAAGAGTCACTATTGAGCTCCCATTGTCATACACAGGGCAAATAGCACTCGCGTCTGTTCCCAGCATGTACAGTGTATTGGACTGAAGATGATCTACTGCTCTTGTCAGTTTCCTAAGCAGAGTTGAACTAGATATGGCCCGTTTGTGTAGGAAGCACAGTTCTTTTGTTCTGAGCAAGCTCACTGTTCTGGCACTATAGGAAACACAGTAGAGTAGAAGAGTGCTCTTTTCTCAAAAGTAGAGTGTATTTCTTGTAAGGCGAGCTAGCATTTGTTTCCCAGTCCTAAATGGAGTTGAATCACATGCAGTTTCTGGTCCTATGAGCAAGAGTTGTATTCTGTTAAGAAGAGTCTCTATTGCACTCCCATTGTCATACACAGGGCAAATAGCACTGGCCTCTGTTCCCAGCATGTACAGTGTATTGGACTGAAGAGGATCTACTGTTCTTGTCAGTTTCCTAAGCAGAATTGAACTAGATATGGCCCATGTTTAGGAAGCACAGTTCCTTTGTTCTGAGCAAGCTCACTGTTCGGGCCTTATAAAAAACACAATAGAGTAGAAGAGTGATCTTTTCTCAAAAGCAGAGTGTGTTTCTTGTAAGGCGAGCTATCGTTTGTTTCCCAGTACTAATTGGAGTTGAATCACATGCAGTTTTTGATCCTACGAGCAAGAGTTGTTTTCTGGTAAGAAGAGTCACTATTTCGCTTTCTTTGCCATACACAGTGCAAATAGCACTCGTGTCTACTCCCAGCAAGTACAGTGTATTGGACTGAAGAGGAGCTACTGTTCTTGTCAGTTTCCTAAGCAGAGTTGAACTAGATATAGCCCGTGTGTGTAGGAAGCACAGTTCTTTTGTTTTGAGCAAGGTCACTGTTCTGGCCCTAAAGGAAACACAGTAAAGTAGAAGAGTGCTGTTTTCTCAAAAGCAGAGTGTGTTTCTTGTAAGGTGAGCTAGCCTTTGTTTCCCAGTCCTAAATGTAGTTGAATTACATGCAGTTTCTTGTCCTATGAGCAAGAGTTGTTTTCTGGTAAGAAGAGTCACTATTGCGCTCCTATTGCCATACACAGTGCAAACAACACTTGCTACTGTTCTTTGCAAGTACAGTGTATTGGACATAAGAGGAGCTACTGTCCTTGTCAGTTTCCTAGGTAGAGTTGAACTAGATATGGCCCGTGTGTGTAGGAAGCACAGTTCTTTTGTTCTGAGCAAGCTCACTGTTCAGACCCCATAGGAAACACTGTAGAGTAGAAGAGTGCTCTTTTCTCAAAAGCAGAGTGTGTTTCTTGTAAGGCGAGCTAGCGTTTGTTTTGCAGTCCTAAGTGGAGTTGAATCACATGCAGTTTCAGGTCCTACGAGCAAGAGATTTTTCTGGTAAGAAGAGTCACTATTGAGCTCCCATTGTCATACACAGGGCAAATAGCACTGGCGTCTGTTCCCAGCAAGTACAGTGTATTGGACTGAAGTGGACCAACTGTTCTTGTCAGTTTCCTAAGCAGAATTGAACTAGATATAGCCAGTGTTTGTAGGATGCACAGTTCTTTTGTTCTGAGCAAGCTCACTATTCTGGCCCTATAGGAAACACAGTAGAGTAGAAGAGTGCTCTTTTCTCAAAAGCAGAGAGTGTTTCTTGTAAGCTGAGCTAGCGTTTTTTTCCCGTCCTAAATCCAGTTGAGTCACATGCAGTTTCTGGTCCTACGAACAAGAGTTGTTTTCTGGTAAGAAGATTCACTATTGCGCTCCCATTGTCATACACAGGGCAAATAGCACTCGCGTCTGTTCCCAGCAAGTACAGTGTATTGGACTGAAGATGATCTACTGCTCTTGTCAGTTTCCTAAGCAGAGTTGAACTAGATATGGCCCGTGTGTGTAGGAAGCACAGTTCTTTTGTTCTGAGCAATTCACTGTTCTGGCACTATAGGAAACACAGTAGAGTAGAAGAGTGCTCTTTTCTCAAAAGCAGAGTGTGTTTCTTGTAAGGCGACCTAGCATTTGTTTCTCAGTCCAAAATGGAGTTGAATCACATGCAGTTTCTGGTCCTACGAGCAAGAGTTCTTTTCTACTAAGAAGAGTCACTATTTTTCTACCATTGCCATACACAGTGCAAATAGCACTCGCGTCTGTTCCCAGCAAGTAGAGTGTATTGGACTGAAGAGGAGCTACTGTTCTTGTCAGTTTCCTAAGCAGAGTTGAACTAGATATGGCCCGTGTTTGTGAATCACAATTCTTTTGTTCTGAGCAAGCTCAATTTTCGGACCCCATAGTAAACACAGTAGAGTAGAAGAGTGCTCTTTTCTCAAAAGCAGAGTGTGTTTCTTGTAAGGCTAGCTAGTGTTTGTTTCCCAGTCAGAAACGGAGTTGAATCCCATGCAGTTTCTGGTCCTACGGGCAAGAGTTGTTTTCTGGAAAGAAGAGTCACTATTTCGCTTTCTTTGCCATACACAGTGCAAATAGCACTCGCGTCTACTCCCAGCAATTACAGTGTATTGGACTGAAGAGGAGCTACTGTTCTTGTCAGTTTCCTAAGCAGAGTTGAACTAGATATAGCCCATGTGTGTAGGAAGCACAGTTCTTTTGTTTTGAGCGAGCTCACTGTTCTGGCCCTAAGGGAAACACAGTAAAGTAGAAGAGTGCTCTTTTCTCAAAAGCAGAGTGTATTTCTTGTAAGGTGAGCTAGCGTTTGTTTCCCAGTCCTAAATGTAGTTGAATTACATGCAGTTTCTTGTCCTATGAACAAGAGTTGTTTTCTGGTAAGAATAGTCACTATTGCGCTCCTATTGCCATACACAGTCCAAACAACACTTGCTACTGTTCTTTGCAAGTACATTGTATTGGACAGAAGAGGAGCTACTGTCCTTGTCAGTTTCCTAAGTAGAGTTGAACTAGATATGGCCCGTGTGTGTAGGAAGCACAGTTCTTTTGTTCTGACCAAGCTCACTGTTCGGACCCAATAGGAAACACAGTAGAGTAGAAGAGTGCTCTTTTCTCAAAAGCAGAGTGTGTTTCCTGTAAGGCGAGCTAGCGTTTGTTTCCCAGTCCTAAATGGAGTTGAATCACATGCAGTTTCTGATCCTAGGAGCAAGAGTTGTTTTCTGGTAAGAAGAGTCACTATTGCGCTCCCATTGTCATACACAGGGCAAATAGCACTGGCGTCTGTTCCCAGCATGTACAGTGTATTGGACTGAAGAGGATCTACTGTTCTTGTCAGTTTCCTAAGCAGAGTTGAACTAGATATGGCTGGTGTGTGTAGGAAGCACAGTTCTTTTGTTCTGAGCAAGCTCACTGTTTTGGTCCTATAGGAAACACAGTAGAGTAGAAGAGTGCTGTTTTCTCAAAAGCAGAATGTGTTTCTTCTAAGGCGAGCTAGCGTTTGTTTCCCAGTTCTAAATGGAGTTCAATCACATGCAGTTTCTGGTCCTACGAGCAAGAGTTGTATTATGGTAAGAAGAGTCACTATTGTGCTCCCATTGTCATACAAGGGGCAAATAGCACTGGCGTCTGTTCCCAGCATATAAAGTGTATTGGACTGAAGAAGATCTACTGTTCTTGTCAGTTTCCTAAGCAGAGTTGAACTAGATATGGTCTGTGTGTGTAGAAAGCACAGTTCTTTTGTTCTGAGCAAGCTCACTGTTCGGACCCCATAGGAAACACTGTAGAATAGAAGAGTGCTCTTTTCTCAAAAGCAGAGTGTTTTCTTGTAAAGCGAGCTAGCGTTTGTTTCCCAGTCCTAAATGGAGTTGAATCACATGCAGTTTCTGGTCCTACGAGCAAGAGTTGTTTTCTGGTAAGAAGAGTAACTATTGCACTCCCATTGTCATACACAGGGCAAATAGCAATGGCGTCTGTTCCCAGCATGTACAGTGTATTGGACTGAAGATAATCTACTGTTCTTGTCAGTTTCCTAAGCAGAGTTGAACTAGATATGGCCCGTGTGTGTAGGAAGCACAGTTCTTTTGTTCTGAGCAAGCTCACTGTTCGGACCCCATAGGAAACACAGTAGAATAGAAGAGTGCTCTTTTCTCAAAAGCAGAGTGTGTTTCTTGTAAGGCGAGCTAGCGTTTGTTTCCCAGTCCAAAATGGAGTTGAATCACATGCAGTTTCTGGTCCTACGAGCAAGGGATGTATTCTGGTAAGGAAAGTCACTATTGTGCTCCCTTTGCGATAAACAGTGAAAATAGCACTCACGTCTGTTCCCAGCAAGTACAGTGTATTGGACTGAAGAGGAGCTACTGTTCTTGTGAGTTTCCTAAGCAGAGTTGAACTAGATATGGCTCGTGTGTGTAGGAAGCACAGTTCTGTTGTTCTGAGCAAGCTCACTGTTCTGGCCCTATAGGAAACACAGAAGAGGAGAAGAGTGCTCTTTTCTCAGAAGCAGAGTGTGTTTCTTGTAAGGTGAGCGAGCTTTCTTTTCCCAGTCCTAAATGGAGTTGAATTACATGCAGTTTCTTGTCCTATGAGCAAGAGTTGTTTTCTGGTAAAAAGAGTCACTATTGCGCTCCTATTGCCATACACAGTGCAAACAACACTTGCTACTGTTCTTTTCAAGTACAGTGTATTGGACAGTAGAGGAGCTACTGTTCTTGTCAGTTTCCTAAGCAGAGTTGAACTAGATATGGCCCGTGTGTGTAGGAAGCACAGTTCTTTTGTTCTGAGCAAGCTCACTGTTCGGACCCCATAGGAAACACAGTAGAGTAGAAGAGTGCTCTTTTCTCAAAAGCAGAGTGTGTTTCCTGTAAGGCGAGCTAGCGTTTGTTTCCCAGTCCTAAATGGAGTTGAATTACATGCAGTTTCTTGTCCTATGAGCAAGAGTTATTTTCTGATAAGAAGAGTCACTATTGCCCTCCTATTGCCATACACAGTGCAAACAACACTTGCTACTGTTCTTTGCAAGTACAGTGTATTGGACAGAAGAGGAGCTACTGTTCTTGTCAGTTTCCTAAGCAGAGTTGAACTAGATATGGCCCGTGTGTGTAGGCAGCACAGTTCTTTTGTTCTGAGCAAGCTCACTGTTCGTACCCCATAGGAAACACAGTAGAGTAGAAGAGTGCTCTTTTCTCAAAAGCAGAGTGTGTTTCTTGTAAGACGAGCTAGCGTTTGTTTCCAAGTCCTAAATGGAGTTGAATCACATGCAGTTTCTGATCCTAGGAGCAAGAGTTGTTTTCTGATAAGAAGAGTCACTATTGCGCTCCCATTGTCATACACAGGGCAAATAGCACTGGCGTCTGTTCCCAGCATGTACAGTGTATTGGACTGAATTTGATCTACTGTTCTTGTCAGTTTCCGAGGCAGAGTTGAACTAGATATGGCCCGTGTGTGTAGGAAGCACAGTTCTTTTGTTCTGAGCTAGCTCACCGTTTTGGCCCTATAAGAAACAAAGTAGAGTAGAAGAGTGCTCTTTTCTCAAAAGCAGAGTGTGTTTCTTCTAAGGTGAGCTAGCTTTTGTTTCCCAGTCCTAAATGGAGTTGAATCCCATGCAGTTTCTGGTCCTAAGAGCAAGAGTTGTTTTCTGGTAAGAAGAGTCACTATTGCGCTCCCATTGCCATACACAGTGCAAATAGCACTCGGGTCTGCTCCCAGCAAGTACAGTGTATTGGATTGAAGAGGAGCTAATGTTCTTGTCAGTTTCCTAAACAGAGTTGAACTAGATATACCCTGTGTGTGTAGGAAGCACAGTTCTTTTGTTCTGAGCAAGCTCACTCTTCTGGCCTATAAGAAACACAGTAGAGTAGAAGAGTGCTCTTTTCTCAAAAGCAGAGTGTTTTACTTGTAAGGCGAGCTAGCGTTTGTTTCCCAGTCCTAAATGGAGTTGAATCACATGGAGTTTCTGTCTTAGGAGCAAGACTTGTTTTCTGGAAAGGAAAGTCACTATTGTGCTCCCTTTGCCATACACAGTGCAAATAGCACTCGCATCTGTTTCCAGCAAGTACAGTGTATTGGACTGAAGAGGAGCTACTGTTCTTGTCAGTTTCCTAAGCAGAGTTGAACTAGATATGGCCTGTGTGTGTAGGAAGCACAGTTCTTTTGTTCTGAGCAAGCTCACTGTTCTGGCCCTATAGGAAACACAGAAGAGTAGAAGAGTGCTCTTTTCTCAGAAGCAGAGTTTGTTTCTTGTAAGACGAGCTAGCGTTTGTTTCCCACTCCTAAATGGAGTTGAATCATATCCAGTTTCTGGTCCTATGAGCAAGAGTTGTTTTCTGGTAAGAAGAGTCACTATTGTGCTACCATTGCCATACTCAGTGCAAATGGCACTCGAGTCTGTTCCCAGCAAGTACAGTGTATTGGACAGAAGAGGAGCTACTGTTCTTGTCAGTTTCCTAAGCAGAGTTGAAGTAGATGTGGCCCGTGTGTGTAGGAAGCACAGTTCTTTTGTTCTCAGCAAGCTCACTGTTCTGGCCCTATAGGAAACACAGTAGAGTAGAAGAGTGCTCTTTTCTCAAAAGCAGAGTTTTTTTCTTGTAAGGTGAGCTAGCGTTTGTTTTCCAGTCCTAAATGGAGTTGAATCACATGCAGTTTTTGGTCCTACGTGCAAGGGATGTTTTCTGGTAAGGAAAGTCACTATTGTGCTCCCTTTGCCATAAACAGTGCAAATAGCACGGGCGTCTGTTCCCACCAAGTACAGAGTATTGGAGAGAAGAGGAGCTACTGTTCTTGTCAGTTTCATAAGCAGAGTTGAACTAGATATGGCCCGTGTGTGTAGGAAGCACAGTTCTTTTGTTCTGAGCAAGCTCACTGTTCTGGCCCTATAGGAAACACAGAAGAGTAGAAGAGTGCTCTTTTCTCAGAAGCAGAGTTTGTTTCTTGTAAGGCGAGCTAGCATTTGTTTCCCAGTCCTAAATGGAGTTGAATCACATGCAGTTTCTGGTCCTACGAGCAAGAGTTGTTTTCTGGTAAGAAGAGTCACTATTGCGCTCCCATTGTCATACACAGGGCAAATAGCACTGGCGTCTGTTCCCAGCATGTACAGTGTATTGGACTGAAGAGGATCTACTGTTCTTGTCAGTTTCCTAAGCAGAGTTGAACTAGATATGGCTGGTGTGTGTAGGAAGCACAGTTCTTTTGTTCTGAGCAAGCTCACTGTTTTGGTCCTATAGGAAACACAGTAGAGTAGAAGAGTGCTCCTTTCTCAAAAGCAGAGTGTGAATCTTGTAAGGCGAGCTAGCTTTTGTTTCCCAGTCCTAAATGGAGTTGAATCACATGCAGTTTCTGGTCCTACAAGCAAGAGTTGTTTTCTAGTATGAAGAGTCACTATTGTTTTCCCATTGCCATACACAGGGCAAAGAGGACTCGCGTCTGTTCCCAGGATGTACAGTGTATTGGACTGAAGAGGATCTACAGTTCTTGTCAGTTTCCTAAGCAAAGTTGAACTAGATATGGCCCGTGTGTGTAGGAAGTACACTTCTTTTGTTCTGAGCAAGCTCATTCTTCTGGCCCTATAGGAAACACAGTAGAGTAGAAGAGTGCTCTTCTCTCAAAAGCAGAATGTGTTTCTTCTAAGGCGAGCTAGCGTTTGTTGCCCAGTCCTAAATGGAGTTCAATCACATGCAGTTTCTGGTCCTACGAGCAAGAGTTGTATTATGGTAAGAAGAGTCACTATTGTGCTCCCATTGTCATACAAGGGGCAAATAGCACTGGCGTCTGTTCCCAGCATATAAAGTGTATTGGACTGAAGAAGATCTACTGTTCTTGTCAGTTTCCTAAGCAGAGTTGAACTAGATATGGCCTGTGTGTGTAGAAAGCACAGTTCTTTTGTTCTGAGCAAGCTCACTGTTCGGACCCCATAGGAAACACAGTAGAATAGAAGAGTGCTCTTTTCTCAAAAGCAGAGTGTTTTCTTGTAAAGCAAGCTAGCGTTTGTTTCCCAGTCCTAAATGGAGTTGAATCACATGCAGTTTCTGGTCCTACGAGCAAGAGTTGTTTTCTGGTAAGAAGAGTAACTATTGCACTCCCATTGTCATACACAGGGCAAATAGCAATGGCGTCTGTTCCCAGCATGTACAGTGTATTGGACTGAAGATAATCTACTGTTCTTGCCAGTTTCCTAAGCAGAGTTGAACTAGATATGGCCCGTGTGTGTAGGAAGCACAGTTCTTTTGTTCTGAGCACGCTCTCTGTTCGGACCCCATAGGAAACACAGTAGAATAGAAGAGTGCTCTTTTCTCAAAAGCAGAGTGTGTTTCTTGTAAGGCGAGCTAGCGTTTGTTTCCCAGTCCAAAATGGAGTTGAATCACATGCAGTTTCTGGTCCTACGAGCAAGGGATGTATTCTGGTAAGGAAAGTCACTATTGTGCTCCCTTTGCGATAAACAGTGAAAATAGCACTCACGTCTGTTCCCAGCAAGTACAGTGTATTGGACTGAAGAGGAGCTACTGTTCTTGTGAGTTTCCTAAGCAGAGTTGAACTAGATATGGCTCGTGTGTGTAGGAAGCACAGTTCTTTTGTTCTGAGCAAGCTCACTGTTCTGGCCCTATAGGAAACACAGAAGAGAAGAAGAGTGCTCTTTTCTCAGAAGCAGAGTGTGTTTCTTGTAAGGTGAGCTAGCTTTCTTTTCCCAGTCCTAAATGGAGTTGAATTACATGCAGTTTCTTGTCCTATGAGCAAGAGTTGTTTTCTGGTAAAAAGAGTCACTATTGCGCTCCTATTGCCATACACAGTGCAAACAACACTTGCTACTGTTCTTTTCAAGTACAGTGTATTGGACAGAAGAGGAGCTACTGTTCTTGTCAGTTTCCTAAGCAGAGTTGAACTAGATATGGCCCGTGTGTGTAGGAAGCACAGTTCTTTTGTTCTGAGCAAGCTCACTGTTCGGACCCCATTGGAAACACAGTAGAGTAGAAGAGTGCTCTTTTCTCAAAAGCAGAGTGTGTTTCCTGTAAGGCGAGCTAGCGTTTGTTTCCCATTCCTAAATGGAGTTGAATTACATGCAGTTTCTTGTCCTATGAGCAAGAGTTGTTTTCTGATAAGAAGAGTCACTATTGCCCTCCTATTGCCATACACAGTGCAAACAACACTTGCTACTGTTCTTTGCAAGTACAGTGTATTGGACAGAAGAGGAGCTACTGTTCTTGTCAGTTTGCTAAGCAGAGTTGAACTAGATATGGCCCGTGTGTGTAGGCAGCACAATTCTTTTGTTCTGAGCAAGCTCACTGTTCGGACCCCATAGGAAACACAGTAGAGTAGAAGAGTGCTCTTTTCTCAAAAGTAGAGTGTGTTTCTTGTAAGACGAGCTAGCGTTTGTTTCCAAGTCCTAAATGGAGTTGAATCACATGCAGTTTCTGATCCTAGGAGCAAGAGTTGTTTTCTGATAAGAAGAGTCACTATTGCGCTCCCATTGTCATACACAGAGCAAATAGCACTGGCGTCTGTTCCCAGCATGTACAGTGTATTGGACTGAATTTGATCTACTGTTCTTGTCAGTTTCCGAGGCAGAGTTGAACTAGATATGGCCCGTGTGTGTAGGAAGCACAGTTCTTTTGTTCTGAGCAAGCTCACTGTTCGGACCCCAGAGGAAACACAGTAGAGTAGAAGAGTGCTCTTTTCTCAAAAGCAGAGTGTGTTTCTTGTAAGGCGAGCTAGCTTTTGTTTCCCAGTCCAAAATGGAGTTGAATCCCATGCAGTTTCTGGTCCTAAGAGCAAGAGTTGTTTTCTGGTAAGAAGAGTCACTATTGCGCTCCCATTGCCATACACAGTGCAAATAGCACTCGGGTCTGCTCCCAGCAAGTACAGTGTATTGGATTGAAGAGGAGCTAATGTTCTTGTCAGTTTCCTAAACAGAGTTGAACTAGATATACCCTGTGTGTGTAGGAAGCACAGTTCTTTTGTTCTGAGCAAGCTCACTCTTCTGGCCTATAAGAAACACAGTAGAGTAGAAGAGTGCTCTTTTCTCAAAAGCAGAGTGTTTTACTTGTAAGGCGAGCTAGCATTTGTTTCCCAGTCCTAAATGGAGTTGAATCACATGGAGTTTCTGTCTTACGAGCAAGACTTGTTTTCTGGAAAGGAAAGTCACTATTGTGCTCCCTTTGCCATACACAGTGCAAATAGCACTGGCATCTGTTCCCAGCAAGTACAGTGTATTGGACTGAAGAGGAGCTACTGTTCTTGTCAGTTTCCTAAGCAGAGTTGAACTAGATATGGCCTGTGTGTGTAGGAAGCACAGTTCTTTTGTTCTGAGCAAGCTCACTGTTCTGGCTTTATAGGAAACACAGAAGAGTAGAAGAGTGCTCTTTTCTCAGAAGCAGAGTTTGTTTCTTGTAAGACGAGCTAGAGTTTGTTTCCCACTCCTAAATGGAGTTGAATCATATGCAGTTTCTGGTCCTATGAGCAAGAGTTGTTTTCTGGTAAGAAGAGTCACTATTGTGCTACCATTGCCATACTCAGTGCAAATGGCACTCGAGTCTGTTCCCAGCAAGTACAGTGTATTGGACAGAAGAGGAGCTACTGTTCTTGTCAGTTTCCTAAGCAGAGTTGAAGTAGATATGGCCCGTGTGTGTAGGAAGCACAGTTCTTTTGTTCTGAGCAAGCTCACTGTTCTGGCCCTATAGGAAACACAGTAGAGTAGAAGAATGCTCTTTTCTCAAAAGCAGAGTTTTTTTCTTGTAAGGTGAGCTAGCGTTTGTTTTCCAGTCCTAAATGGAGTTGAATCACATGCAGTTTTTGGTCCTACGTGCAAGGGATGTTTTCTGGTAAGGAAAGTCACTATTGTGCTCCCTTTGCCATAACAGTGCAAATAGCACGGGCGTCTGTTCCCAGCAAGTACAGAGTATTGGAGAGAAGAGGAGCTACTGTTCTTGTCAGTTTCATAAGCAGAGGTTGAACTAGATATGGCCCGTGTGTGTAGGAAGCACAGTTCTTTTGTTCTGAGCAAGCTCACTGTTCTGGCCCTATAGGAAACACAGAAGAGTAGAAGAGTGCTCTTTTCTCAGAAGCAGAGTTTGTTTCTTGTAAGGCGAGCTAGCATTTGTTTCCCAGTCCTAATGGAGTTGAATCACATGCAGTTTCTGGTCCTACGAGCAAGAGTTGTTTTCTGGTAAAAAGAGTCACTATTGTACCACCATTACCATACTCAGTGCAAATAGGACTCGCGTCTGTTCCCAGCAAGTAGAGTGTATTGGACAGAAGAGGAGCTACTGTTCTTGTCAGTTTCCTAAGCAGAGTTGAACTACATATGGCCCGTGTGTGTGAAGCACAGTTCTTTTGTTCTGTGCAGGCTCAATTTTCGGACCCCATAGTAAACACAGTAGAATAGAAGTGTGCTCTTTTCTCAAAAGCAGAGTGTGTTTCTTGTAAGGCTAGGTAGAGTTTGTTTCCCAGTCCTAAATGGAGTTGAATCACATGTAGTTTCTGATCCTAGGAGCAAGAGTTGTTTTCTGGTAAGAGAGTCACTATTGCGCTCCATTGTCATACACAAGGCAAATAGCACTGGCGTCTGTTCCCAGCATGTACAGTGTATTGGACTGAAGAGGATCTACTGTTCTTGTCAGTTTCCTAAGCAGAGTTGACTAGATATGGCTGGTGTGTGTAGGAAGCACAGTTCTTTTGTTCTGAGCAAGCTCACTGTTTTGGTCCTATAGGAAACACAGTAGAGTAGAAGAGTGCTCCTTTCTCAAAAGCAGAGTGTGTTTCTTGTAAGGCGAGCTAGCTTTTGTTTCCCAGTCCTAAATGGAGTTGAATCACATGCAGTTTCTGGTCCTACAAGCAAGAGTTGTTTTCTAGTATGAAGAGTCACTATTGTGTTCCCATTGCCATACACAGGGCAAAGAGGACTCGCGTCTGTTCCCAGGATGTACAGTGTATTGGACTGAAGAGGATCTACAGTTCTTGTCAGTTTCCTAAGCAAAGTTGAACTAGATATGGCCCGTGTGTGTAGGAAGTACACTTCTTTTGTTCTGAGCAAGGTCATTCTTCTGGCCCTATAGGAAACACAGTAGAGTAGAAGAGTGCTCTTCTCTCAAAAGCAGAATGTGTTTCTTCTAAGGCGAGCTAGCGTTTGTTTCCCAGTCCTAAATGGAGTTCAATCACATGCAGTTTCTGGTCCTACGAGCAAGAGTTGTATTATGGTAAGAAGAGTCACTATTGTGCTCCCATTGTCATACAAGGGGCAAATAGCACTGGCGTCTGTTCCCAGCATATAAAGTGTATTGGACTGAAGAAGATCTACTGTTCTTGTCAGTTTCCTAAGCAGAGTTGAACTAGATATGTCCCGTGTGTGTAGGAAGCACAGTTCTTTTGTTCTGAGCTAGCTCACCGTTTTGGCCCTATAGGAAACAAAGTAGAGTAGAAGAGTGCTCTTTTCTCAAAAGCAGAGTGTGTTTCTTGTAAGGCGAGCTAGCTTTGGTTTCCCAGTCCTAAATGGAGTTGAATCCCATGCAGTTTCTGGTCCTAGGAGCAAGAGTTGTTTTCTGGTAAGAAGAGTCACTATTGCGCTCCCATTGCCATACACAGTGCAAATAGCACTCGGGTCTGCTCCCAGCAAGTACAGTGTATTGGATTGAAGAGGAGCTAATGTTCTTGTCAGTTTCCTAAACAGAGTTGAACTAGATATACCCTGTGTGTGTAGGAAGCACAGTTCTTTTGTTCTGAGCAAGCTCACTCTTCTGGCCTATAAGAAACACAGTAGAGTAGAAGAGTGCTCTTTTCTCAAAAGCAGAGTGTTTTACTTGTAAGGCGAGCTAGCGTTTGTTTCCCAGTCCTAAATGGAGTTGAATCACATGGAGTTTCTGTCTTACGAGCAAGACTTGTTTTCTGGAAAGGAAAGTCACTATTGTGCTCCCTTTGCCATACACAGTGCAAATAGCACTCGCATCTGTTCCCAGCAAGTACAGTGTATTGGACTGAAGAGGAGCTACTGTTCTTGTCAGTTTCCTAAGCAGAGTTGAACTAGATATGGTCCGTGTGTGTAGGAAGCACAGTTCTTTTGTTCTGAGCAAGCTCACTGTTCTGGCCCTATAGGAAACACAGAAGAGTAGAAGAGTGCTCTTTTCTCAGAAGCAGAGTTTGTTTCTTGTAAGACGAGCCTGCGTTTGTTTCCCACTCCTAAAAGGAGTTGAATCATATGCAGTTTCTGGTCCTATGAGCAAGAGTTGTTTTCTGGTAAGAAGAGTCACTATTGTGCTACCATTGCCATACTCAGTGCAAATGGCACTCGAGTCTGTTCCCAGCAAGTACAGTGTATTGGACAGAAGAGGAGCTACTGTTCTTGTCAGTTTCCTAAGCAGAGTTGAAGTAGATATGGCCCGTGTGTGTAGGAAGCACAGTTCTTTTGTTCTGAGCAAGCTCACTGTTCTGGCCCTATAGGAAACACAGTAGAGTAGAAGAGTGCTCTTTTCTCAAAAGCAGAGTTTTTTTCTTGTAAGGTGAGCTAGCGTTTGTTTTCCAGTCCTAAATGGAGTTGAATCACATGCAGTTTTTGGTCCTACGTGCAAGGGATGTTTTCTGGTAAGGAAAGTCACTATTGTGCTCCCTTTGCCATAAACAGTGCAAATAGCTCAGGCGTCTGTTCCCAGCAAGTACAGAGTATTGGAGAGAAGAGGAGCTACTGTTCTTGTCAGTTTCATAAGCAGAGTTGAACTAGATATGGCCCGTGTGTGTAGGAAGCACAGTTCTTTTGTTCTGAGCAAGCTCACTGTTCTGGCCCTATAGGAAACACAGAAGAGTAGAAGAGTGCTCTTTTCTCAGAAGCAGAGTTTGTTTCTTGTAAGGCGAGCTAGCATTTGTTTCCCAGTCCTAAATGGAGTTGAATCACATGCAGTTTCTGGTCCTACGAGCAAGAGTTGTTTTCTGGTAAAAAGAGTCACTATTGTACTACCATTACCATACTCAGTGCAAATAGGACTCGCGTCTGTTATCAGCAAGTAGAGTGTATTGGACAGAAGAGGAGCTACTGTTCTTGTCAGTTTCCTAAGCAGAGTTGAACTAGATATGGCTTGTGTGTGTAGGAAGCACAGTTCTTTTGTTCTGAGCAAGCTCACTGTTCGGACCCCATAGTAAACACAGTAGAATAGAAGTGTGCTCTTTTCTCAAAAGCAGAGTGTGTTTCTTGTAAGGCTAGCTAGAGTTTGTTTCCCAGTCCTAAATGGAGTTGAATCACATGTAGTTTCTGATCCTAGGAGCAAGAGTTGTTTTCTGGTAAGAAGAGTCACTATTACGCTCCCATTGTCATACACAGGGCAAATAGCACTGGCGTCTGTTCCCAGCATGTACAGTGTATTGGACTGAAGAGGATCTACTGTTCTTGTCAGTTTCCTAAGCAGAGTTGAACTAGATATGGCTGGTGTGTGTAGGAAGCACAGTTCTTTTGTTCTGAGCAAGCTCACTGTTTTGGTCCTATAGGAAACACAGTAGAGTAGAAGAGTGCTCCTTTCTCAAAAGCAGAGTGTGTTTCTTGTAAGGCGAGCTAGCTTTTGTTTCCCAGTCCTAAATGGAGTTGAATCACATGCAGTTTCTGGTCCTACAAGCAAGAGTTGTTTTCTAGTATGAAGAGTCACTATTGTGTTCCCATTGCCATACACAGGGCAAAGAGGACTCGCGTCTGTTCCCAGGATGTACAGTGTATTGGACTGAAGAGGATCTACAGTTCTTGTCAGTTTCCTAAGCAAAGTTGAACTAGATATGGCCCGTGTGTGTAGAAAGCACAGTTCTTTTGTTCTGAGCAAGCTCACTGTTCGGACCCCATAGGAAACACAGTAGAATAGAAGAGTGCTCTTTTCTCAAAAGCAGAGTGTTTTCTTGTAAAGCGAGCTAGCGTTTGTTTCCCAGTCCTAAATGGAGTTGAATCACATGCAGTTTCTGGCCCTACGAGCAAGAGTTGTTTTCTGGTAAGAAGAGTAACTATTGCACTCCCATTGTCATACACAGGGCAAATAGCAATGGCGTCTGTTCCCAGCATGTACAGTGTATTGGACTGAAGATAATCTACTGTTCTTGTCAGTTTCCTAAGCAGAGTTGAACTAGATATGGCCCGTGTGTGTAGGAAGCACAGTTCTTTTGTTCTGAGCAAGCTCACTGTTCTGGCCCTATAGGAAACACAGAAGAGGAGAAGAGTGCTCTTTTCTCAGAAGCAGAGTGTGTTTCTTGTAAGGTGAGGTAGCTTTCTTTTCCCAGTCCTAAATGGAGTTGAATTACATGCAGTTTCTTGTCCTATGAGCAAGAGTTGTTTTCTGGTAAAAAGAGTCACTATTGCGCTCCTATTGCCATACACAGTGCAAACAACACTTGCTACTGTTCTTTTCAAGTACAGTGTATTGGACAGAAGAGGAGCTACTGTTCTTGTCAGTTTCCTAAGCAGAGTTGAACTAGATATGGCCCGTGTGTGTAGGAAGCACAGTTCTTTTGTTCTGAGCAAGCTCACTGTTCGGACCCCATAGGAAACACAGTAGAGTAGAAGAGTGCTCTTTTCTCAAAAGCAGAGTGTGTTTCCTGTAAGGCGAGCTAGCGTTTGTTTCCCAGTCCTAAATGGAGTTGAATTACATGCAGTTTCTTGTCCTATGAGCAAGAGTTGTTTTCTGATAAGAAGAGTCACTATTGCCCTCCTATTGCCATACACAGTGCAAACAACACTTGCTACTGTTCTTTGCAAGTACAGTGTATTGGACAGAAGAGGAGCTACTGTTCTTGTCAGTTTCCTAAGCAGAGTTGAACTAGATATGGCCCGTGTGTGTAGGCAGCACAGTTCTTTTGTTCTGAGCAAGCTCACTGTTCGGACCCCATAGGAAACACAGTAGAGTAGAAGAGTGCTCTTTTCTCAAAAGTAGAGTGTGTTTCTTGTAAGACCAGCTAGCGTTTGTTTCCAAGTCCTAAATGGAGTTGAATCACATGCAGTTTCTGATCCTAGGAGCAAGAGTTGTTTTCTGATAAGAAGAGTCACTATTGCGCTCCCATTGTCATACACAGAGCAAATAGCACTGGCGTCTGTTCCCAGCATGTACAGTGTATTGGACTGAATTGGATCTACTGTTCTTGTCAGTTTCCGAGGCAGAGTTGAACTAGATATGGCCCGTGTGTGTAGGAAGCACAGTTCTTTTGTTCTGAGCAAGCTCACTGTTCGGACCCCAGAGGAAACACAGTAGAATAGAAGAGTGCTCTTTTCTCAAAAGCAGAGTGTGTTTCTTGCAAGGCGAGCTAGCGTTTGTTTCCCAGTCCAAAATGGAGTTGAATCACATGCAGTTTCTGGTCCTACGAGCAAGGGATGTATTCTGGTAAGGAAAGTCACTATTGTGCTCCCTTTGCGATAAACAGTGAAAATAGCACTCACGTCTGTTCCCAGCAAGTACAGTGTATTGGACTGAAGAGGAGCTACTGTTCTTGTCAGTTTCCTAAGCAGAGTTGAACTAGATATGGCTTGTGTGTGTAGGAAGCACAATTCTTTTGTTCTGAGCAAGCTCACTATTCTGGCCCTATAGGAAACACAGAAGAGTAGAAGAGTGCTCTTTTCTCAAAAGCAGAGTGTGTTTCTTGTAAGGTGAGCTAGCGTTGGTTTCCCAGTCCTAAATGGAGTTGAATCACATGCAGTTTCTGGTCCTACCAGCAAGAGTTGTTTTCTGGTAAGACGAGTCACTATTCCGCTCCTATTGCCATACACAGTGCAAACAACTCTCGCTACTGTTCTTTGCAAGTACAGTGTATTGGACAGAAGAGGAGCTACTGTTCTTGTCAGTTTCCTAAGCAGAGTTGAACTAGATATGGCCCGTGTGTGTAGGAAGCACAGTTCTTTTGTTCTGAGCAAGCTCACTGATCGGACACCATACGAAACACAGTAGAGTAGAAGAGTGCTCTTTTCTCAAAAGCAGAGTGTATTTCTTGTAAGGTGAGCTAGCGTTTGTTTCTCAGTCCTAAATGGAGTTGAATCACATGTAATTTCTTATCCTAGGAGCAAGAGTTGTTTTCTGGTAAGAAGAGTCACTATTGCGCTCCCATTGTCATACACAGGGCAAATAGCACTGGCGTCTGATCCCAGCATGTACAGTGTATTGGACTGAAGAGGATCTACTGTTCTTGTCAGTTTCCTAAGCAGAGTTAAACTAGATATGGCTCGTGTGTGTAGGAAGCACAGTTCTTTTGTTCTGAGCTAGCTCACCGTTTTGGCCCTATAGGAAACAAAGTAGAGTAGAAGAGTGCTCTTTTCTCAAAAGCAGAGTGTGTTTCTTGTAAGGCGAGCTAGCTTTTGTTTCCCAGTCCTAAATGGAGTTGAATCCCATGCAGTTTCTGGTCCTAAGAGCAAGACTTGTTTTCTGGTAAGAAGAGTCACTATTGCGCTCCCATTGCCATACACAGTGCAAATAGCACTCGGGTCTGCTCCCAGCAAGTACAGTGTATTGGATTGAAGAGGAGCTAATGTTCTTGTCAGTTTCCTAAACAGAGTTGAACTAGATATACCCTGTGTGTGTAGGAAGCACAGTTCTTTTGTTCTGAGCAAGCTCACTCTTCTGGCCTATAAGAAACACAGTAGAGTAGAAGAGTGCTCTTTTCTCAAAAGCAGAGTGTTTTACTTGTAAGGCGAGCTAGCGTTTGTTTCCCAGTCCTAAATGGAGTTGAATCACATGGAGTTTCTGTCTTACGAGCAAGACTTGTTTTCTGGAAAGGAAAGTCACTATTGTGCTCCCTTTGCCATACACAGTGCAAATAGCACTCGCATCTGTTCCCAGCAAGTACAGTGTATTGGACTGAAGAGGAGCTACTGTTCTTGTCAGTTTCCTAAGCAGAGTTGAACTAGATATGGCCCGTGTGTGTAGGAAGCACAGTTCTTTTGTTCTGAGCAAGCTCACTGTTCTGGCCCTATAGGAAACACAGAAGAGTAGAAGAGTGCTCTTTTCTCAGAAGCAGAGTTTGTTTCTTGTAAGACGAGCTAGCGTTTGTTTCCCACTCCTAAATGGAGTTGAATCATATGCAGTTTCTGGTCCTATGAGCAAGAGTTGTTTTCTGGTAAGAAGAGTCACTATTGTGCTACCATTGCCATACTCAGTGCAAATGGCACTCGAGTCTGTTCCCAGCAAGTACAGTGTATTGGACAGAAGAGGAGCTACTGTTCTTGTCAGTTTCCTAAGCAGAGTTGAAGTAGATATGGCCCGTGTGTGTAGGAAGCACAGTTCTTTTGTTCTGAGCAAGCTCACTGTTCTGGCCCTATAGGAAACACAGTAGAGTAGAAGAGTGCTCTTTTCTCAAAAGCAGAGTTTTTTTCTTGTAAGGTGAGCTAGCGTTTGTTTTCCAGTCCTAAATGGAGTTGAATCACATGCAGTTTTTGGTCCTACATGCAAGGGATGTTTTCTGGTAAGGAAAGTCACTATTGTGCTCCCTTTGCCATAAACAGTGCAAATAGCACGGGCGTCTGTTCCCAGCAAGTACAGAGTATTGGAGAGAAGAGGAGCTACTGTTCTTGTCAGTTTCATAAGCAGAGTTGTACTAGATATGGCCCGTGTGTGTAGGAAGCACAGTTCTTTTGTTCTGAGCAAGCTCACTGTTCTGGCCCTATAGGAAACACAGAAGAGTAGAAGAGTGCTCTTTTCTCAGAAGCAGAGTTTGTTTCTTGTAAGGCGAGCTAGCATTTGTTTCCCAGTCCTAAATGGAGTTGAATCACATGCAGTTTCTGGTCCTACGAGCAAGAGTTGTTTTCTGGTAAAAAGAGTCACTATTGTACTACCATTACCATACTCAGTGCAAATAGGACTCGCGTCTGTTCCCAGCAAGTAGAGTGTATTGGACAGAAGAGGAGCTACTGTTCTTGTCAGTTTCCTAAGCAGAGTTGAACTATATATGGCCCGTGTGTGTGAAGCACAGTTCTTTTGTTCTGTGCAGGCTCAATTTTCGGACCCCATAGTAAACACAGTAGAATAGAAGTGTGCTCTTTTCTCAAAAGCAGAGTGTGTTTCTTGTAAGGCTAGCTAGAGTTTGTTTCCCAGTCCTAAATGGAGTTGAATCACATGTAGTTTCTGATCCTAGGAGCAAGAGTTGTTTTCTGGTAAGAAGAGTCACTATTGCGCTCCCATTGTCATACACAGGGCAAAGAGCACTGGCGTCTGTTCCCAGCATGTACAGTGTATTGGACCTAGAGGATCTACTGTTCTTGTCAGTTTCCTAAGCAGAGTTGAACTAGATATAGCCCTTGTGTGTAGGAAGTACAGTTCTCTTGTTCTGAGCAAGCTCACTGTTCTGGCCCTACAGAAAACACAGTAGAGTAGAAGAGTGCTCTTCTCTCAAAAGCAGAGTTTTTTTCTTGTAAGGTGAACTAGCGTTTGTTTCCCAGTCCTAAATGGAGTTGAATCACATGCAGTTTTTGGTCCTACAAGCAAGGGATGTTTTCTGGTAAGGAAAGTCACTATTGTGCTCCCTTTGCCATAAACAGTGCAAATAGCCCTCGCGTCTGTTCCCAGCAAGTACAGTGTATTGGACTGAAGAGGAGCTACTGTTCTTGTCAGTTTCCTAAGCAGAGTTGAACGAGATATGGCCCGTGTGTTTAGGAAGCACAGTTCTTTTGTTCTGAGCAAGCTCACTGTTCTGGTCCTATAGAAAACACAGAGGAGTAGAAGAGTGCTCTTTTCTCAAAAGCAGAGTGTGTTTCCTGTAAGGTGAGCTAGCATTTGGTTCCCAGTCCTAAATGGAGTTGAATTACATGCAGTTTCTTGTCCTATGAGCAAGAGTTGTTTTCTGGTAAGAAGAGTCACTATTGCGCTCCTACTGCCATACACAGTGCTAACAACTCTCGCTACTGTTCTTTGCAAGTACAGTGTATTGGACAGAAGAGGAGCTACTGTTCTTGTCAGTTTCCTAAGCAGAGTTGAACTAGATATGGCCCGTGTGTGTAGGAAGCACAGTTCTTTTGTTCTGAGCAAGCTCACTGATCGGACACCATACGAAACACAGTAGAGTAGAAGAGTGCTCTTTTCTCAAAAGCAGAGTGTATTTCTTGTAAGGCGAGCTAGCATTTGTTTCCCAGTCCTAAATGGAGTTGAATCACATGTAGTTTCTTATCCTAGGAGCAAGAGTTGTTTTCTGGTAAGAAGAGTCACTATTGCACTCCCATTGTCATACACAGGGCAAATAGCACTGGCGTCTGATCCCAGCATGTACAGTGTATTGGACTGAAGAGGATCTACTGTTCTTGTCAGTTTCTTAAGCAGAGTTAAACTAGATATGGCTCGTGTGTGTAGGAAGCACAGTTCTTTTGTTCTGAGCAAGCTCACCGTTTTGGCCCTATAAGAAATAAAGTAGACTAGAAGAGTGCTCTTTTCTCAAAAGCAGAGTGTGTTTCTTGTAAGGCGAGCTAGCTTTTGTTTCCCAGTCCTAAATGGAGTTGAATCCCATGCTGTTTCTGGTCCTATGAGCAAGAGTTGTTTTCTGGTAAGAAGAGTCACTATTGCGCTCCCATTGCCATACACAGTGCAAATAGCACTCTGGTCTGCTCCCAGCAAGTACAGTGTATTGGACTGAAGAGGAGCTAATGTTCTTGTCAGTTTCCTAAACAGAGATGAACTAGATATAGCCTGTGTGTGTAGGAAGCACAGTTCTTTTGTTCTGAGCAAGCTCACTTTTCTGGCCTATAAGAAACACAGTAGAGAAGAAGAGTGCTCTTTTCTCAAAAGCAGAGTGTTTTACTTGTAAGGCGAGCTAGCGTTTGTTTCCCAGTCCTAAATGGAGTTGAATCACATGGAGTTTCTGTCTTACGAGCAAGACTTGTTTTCTGGAAAGGAAAGTCACTATTGTGCTCCCTTTGCCATACACAGTGCAAATAGCACTCGCATCTGTTTCCAGCAAGTACAGTGTATTGGACTGAAGAGGAGCTACTGTTCTTGTCAGTTTCCTAAGCAGAGTTGAACTAGATATGGTCCGTGTCTGTAGGAAGCACAGTTCTTTTGTTCTGAGCAAGCTCACTGTTCTGGCCCTATAGGAAACACAGAAGAGTAGAAGAGTGCTCTTTTCTCAGAAGCAGAGTTTGTTTCTTGTAAGACGAGCTAGCGTTTGTTTCCCACTCCTAAATGGAGTTGAATCATATGCAGTTTCTGGTCCTATGAGCAAGAGTTGTTTTCTGGTAAGAAGAGTCACTATTGTGCTACCATTGCCATACTCAGTGCAAATGGCACTCGAGTCTGTTCCCAGCAAGTACAGTGTATTGGACAGAAGAGGAGCTACTGTTCTTGTCAGTTTCCTAAGCAGAGTTGAAGTAGATATGGCCCGTGTGTGTAGGAAGCACAGTTCTTTTGTTCTGAGCAAGCTCACTGTTCTGGCCCTATAGGAAACACAGTAAAGTAGAAGAGTGCTCTTTTCTCAAAAGCAGAGTGTGTTTCTTCTAAGACGAGCTAGGGTTTGTTTCCAAGTCCGAAATGGAGTTGAATCCCATGCAGTTTCTTGTACTAATAGCAAGAGTTGTTTTCTGGTAAGAAGATTCAGTATTGTGCTCCAATTGCCACATACACTGCAAATAGCACTCGCGTCTGTTCCCAGCAAGTACAGTGTATTGGACTGAAGAGGAGCTACTGTTCTTGTCAGTTTCCTAAGCAGAGTTGAACTAGATATGGCCCGTTTGTGTAGGAAGCACAGTTCTTTTGTTCTGAGAAAGCTCACTGTTCTGGCAATATAGGAAACACAGTAGAGTAGAAGAGTGATCTTTTCTCAAAACTAGAGTGTGTTTCTTGTAAGGCAAGATAGTGTTTGTTTCCCAGTCCAAAATAGAGTTGAATCACAAACAGTTTTTGGTCCCATGAGCAAGAGTTGTTTTCTGGTAAGGAAAGTCACTATTGTGCTCCCATTGCCATACACAGTGCAAATAGCACTCGCGTCTGTTCCCATTAAGTACAGTGTATTGGAGTGAAGAGGAGCTACTGTTCATGTCAGTTTCAAGGGGAGTTGAACTAGAAATGGCCCCTGTGTGTAGGAAGCACAGTTCTTTTGTTCTGAGCAAGCTCACTGTTCGGACACCATAGGAAACACTGTAGAGTAGAAGAGTCCTCTTTTCTCAAAAGCAGAGTGTGTTTCTTGTAAGGCGATCTAGCGTTTGTTTCCCAGTCCTAAATGGAGTTGAATCACATGTAGTTTTTGGTCCTACGAGCAAGAGATGTTTTCTGGTAAGAAGAGTCACTATTGCTCTCCCATTGCCATACACTGTGCAAAGAGCACTCGCGTCTGTTCGCAGCAAGTACAGTGTATTGGACTGAAGAGGAGCTACTGTTCTTGTCAGTTTCCTAAGCAGAGTTTAACTAGATATGGCCCCTGTGTGTAGGAAGCACACAGTTCTTTTGTTCTGAGCAAGCACACTGTTCAGACCCCATAGGAAACACAGTAGAGTAGAAGAGTCCTCTTTTCTCAAAAGGAGAGTGTGTTTCTTGTAAGGCGAGCTAGCGTTTGTTTCCTAGGCCTAAATGGAGTTGAATCACATGCAGTTTCTGCTCCTACGAGCAAGAGTTGTTTTCTGGTAAGAAGAGTCACTGTTGCGCTCCCATTGTCAAACACAGGGCAAATAGCACTGGCGTCTATTCCCAGCATGTACAGTGTATTGGAATGAAGAGGATCTACTGTTCTTGTCAGTTTCCCGAGCAGAATTGAACTAGATAATGCCGTTTGTGTAGGAAGCACAGTTCTTTTTTTCTGAGCAAGCTCACTGTTCAGACCCCATAGGAAACACCATAGAGTAGAAGAGTGCTCTTTTCTCAAAAGCAGAGTGTGTTTCTTGTAAGGCTAGCTAGCGTTTGTTTCCAAGTCCGAAATGGAGTTGAATCCCATGCAGTTTCTGGTCCTAAGAGCAAGAGTTGTTTTCTGGTAAGAAGATTCAGTATTGTGCTCCAATTGCTACATACACTGCAAATAGCACTCGCGTCTGTTCCCAGCAAGTACAGTGTATTGGACAGAAGAGGAGCTACTGTTCTTGTCAGTTTTCTAAGCAGAGTTGAACTAGATATGGCCCGTTTGTGTAGGAAGCACAGTTCTTTTGTTCTGAGAAAACTCACTGTTTTGCCATAATAGGAAACACAGTTAAGTAGAAGAGTTATCTTTTCTCAAAAACAGAGTGTGTTTCTTGTAAGGCGAGATAGTGTTTGTTTCCCAGTCCAAAATGGAGTTGAATCACAAGCAGTTTTTGGTCCTACGAGCAAGAGTTGTTTTCTGGTAAAAAGAGTCACTATTGCGCTCCCATTGCCATACACAGTGCAAATAGCACTCATGTCTGTTCGCAGCAAGTACAGTGTATTGGACTGAAGATGAGCTACTGTTCTTGTCAATTTCCTAAGCAGAATTGAACTAGATATGGCCCGTGTGTGTAGGAAACACAGTTCTCTTGTTCTGAGCAAGCTCACTGTTCGGACCCCATAGGAAACACAGTAGAATAGAAGAGTGCTCTTTTCTCAAAAGCAGAGTGTGTTTCTTGTAAGGCGAGCTAGCGTTTGTTTCCCAGTCCAAAATGGAGTTGAATCACATGCAGTTTCTGGACCTATGAGCAAGGGATGTTTTCTGGAAAAGAAAGTCACTATTGTTCTCCCTTTGCCATAAACAGTGCAAATAGCACTCACGTCTGTTCCCAGCAAGTACAGTGTATTGGACTGAAGAGGAGCTACTGTTCTTGTCAGTTTCCTAAGCAGAGTTGAACTAGATATGTCCCGTGTGTGTAGGAAGCACAGTTCTTTTGTTCTGAGCAAGCTCACTGTTCTGGCCCTATAGGAAACACAGAAGAGTAGAAGAGTGCTCTTTTCTCAGAAGCAGAGTTTGTTTCTTGTAATGCGATCTAGCGTTTGTTTCCCACTCCTAAATGGAGTTGAATCACATGCAGTTTCTGGTCCTATGAGCAAGAGTTGTTTTCTGGTAACAAGAGTCAATATTGTGCTACCATTGCCATACTCAGTGCAAATAGCACTCGAGTCTGTTCCCAGCAAGTACAGTGTATTGGACAGAAGAGGAGCTACTGTTCTTGTCAGTTTCCTAAGCAGAGTTGAACTAGATATGGCCCGTGTGTGTGAAGCACAGTTCTTTTGTTCTGAGCAAGCTCAATTTTCAGACCCCATAGTAAACACAGTAGAGTAGAAGAGTTCTCGTTTCTCAAAAGCAGAGTGTGTTTCTTGTAAAGCTAGCTAGTGTTTGTTTCCCAGTCAGAAGCAGAGTTGAGTCCCATGCTGTTTCTGGTCCTAGGTGCAAGAGTTGTTTTCTGGCAAGAAGAGTCACTATTTCGCTCCCATTGCCATACGCAGTGCAAATAGCACTCGTGACTGCTCCCAGCAAGTACAATGTATTGGACTGAAGAGGAGCTACTGTTCTTGTCAGTTTCCTAAGCAGAGTTGAACGAGATGTGGCCCGTGTGTGTAGGAAGCACAGTTCTTTTGTTCTGAGCAAGCTCACTGTTCTGGTCCTATAGGAAACACAGAAGAGTAGAAGAGTGCTCTTTTCTCAAAAGCAGAGTGTGTTTCTGGTAAGGTGAGCAAGCATTTTGTTCCCAGTCCTAAATGGAGTTGAATTACATGCAGTTTCTTGTCCTATGAGCAAGAGTTGTTTTCTGCTAAGAAGAGTCACTATTGCGCTTCTATTGCCATACACAGTGCTAACAACTCTCGCTAATGTTCTTTGCAAGTACAGTGTATTGGACCGAAGAGGAGCTACTGTTCTTGTCAGTCTCCTAAGCAGAGTTGAACTAGATATGGCCCGTGTGTGTAGGAAGCACAGTTCTTTTGTTCTGAGCAAGCTAACTGTTTTGGCTCTATAGGAAACAAAGTAGAGTAGAAGATTGCTCTTTTCTCAAAAGCAGAGTGTGTTTCTTGTAAGGCGAGCTAGCTTTTGTTTCCCGGTCCTAAATGGAGTTGAATCCCATGCAGTTTCTGGTCCTAACAGCAAGAGTTGTTTTCTGGTAAGAAGAGTCACTATTGTGCTCCCATTGCCATACACAGTGCAAATAGCACTCGCGTCTGCTCCCAGCAAGTACAGTGTATTGTACTGAAGAGGAGCTATTGTTCTTGTCAGTTTCCTAAACAGAGTTGAACTAGATATAGCCCGTGTGTGTAGGAAGCACAGTTCTTTTGTTCTGAGCAAGCTCACTCTTCTGGCCTATAACAAACACAGTAGAGTAGAAGAGTGCTCTTTTCACAAAAACAGAGTGTTTTTCTTGTAAGGCGAGCTAGCGTTTGTTTCCCAGTACTAAATGGAGTTGAATCACATGGTGTTTCTGTCCTACAAGCAAGACTTGTTTTCTGGAAAGGAAAGTCACTATTGTGCTCCCTTTGCCATACACAGTGCAAATAGCACTCGCGTCTGTTCCCATTAAGTACAGTGTATTGGACTGAAGAGGAGCTACTGCTCTTGTCAGTTTCCTAAGCAGAGTTGAACTAGATATGGCCCATGTGTGTAGGAAACACAGTTCTTTTGTTCTGAGCAAGCTCACTGTTCAGGCCCTATAAGAAACACAGTAGAGTAGAAGAGTGCTCTTTTCTCAAAAGCAGACTGTGTTTCTCCTAAGGCGAGGTAGCATTTCTTTCCAAGTCCTAAATGGACTTGAATCACATGCAGTTTCTGGTCCAACAAGCAAGAGTTGTTTTCTGCTGAGAAGATTCACTATTGCGCTCCCATTGCCATACACAGGGCAAATAGCACTCGCATCTGTTTACAGCATGTACAGTGTATTGGACTGAAGAGGATCTACTGTTCTTGTCAGTTTCCTAAGCAGAGTTGAACTAGATATGGCCCGTGTGTGTAGGAAGCACATTTCTTTTGTTCTGAGCAAGCTCACTGTTCGGACCCCATAGGAAACACAGTAGAGTAGAAGAGTGCTCTTTTCAGAAGAAGAGTGTGTTTCTTGTAAGGCTGGCTAGTGTTTGTTTCCCAGTCAGAAACGGAGTTGAATCTCATGCAGTTTCTGGACCTACGAGCAAGAGTTGTTTTCTGGTAAGAGGAGTCACTATTGCGCTCCCATTGCCATACACAGTGCAAATAGCACTCGCATCTGTTCCCAGCAAGTACAGTGTATTGGACTGAAGAGGAGCTACTGTTCTTGTCAGTTTCCTAAGCAGAGTTGAAGTAGATATGGCCCGTGTGTGTAGGAAGCACAGTTCTTTTGTTCTGAGCAAGCTCACTGTTCTGGCCCTATAGGAAACACAGAAGAGTAGAAGAGTGCTCTTTTCTCAGAAGCAGAGTTTGTTTCTTGTAAGACGAGCTAGCGTTTGTTTCCCACTCCTAAATGGAGTTGAATCATATGCAGTTTCTGGTCCTATGAGCAAAAGTTGTTTTCTGGTAAGAAGAGTCACTATTGCGCTCCCATTGCCATACTCAGTGCAAATAGCACTCGAGTCTGTTCCCAGCAAGTACAGTGTATTGGACAGAAGAGGAGCTACTGTTCTTGTCAGTTTCCTAAGCAGAGTTGAAGTAGATATGGCCCGTGTGTGTAGGAAGCACAGTTCTTTTGTTCTGAGCAAGCTCATTGTTCTGGCCCTATAGGAAACACAGTAGAGTAGAAGAGTGCTCTTTTCTCAAAAGCAGAGTTTTTTTCTTGTAAGGTGAGATAGCGTTTGTTTTCCAGTCCTAAATGGAGTTGAATCACATGCAGTTTTTGGTCCTACGAGCAAGGGATGTTTTCTGGTAATGAAAGTCACTATTGTGCTCCCTTTGCCATAAACAGTGCAAATAGCACGGGCGTCTGTTCCCAGCAAGTACAGAGTATTGGAGAGAAGAGGAGCTACTGTTCTTGTGTGTTTCCTAAGCAGAGTTGAAGTAGATATGGCCCATGTGTGTAGGAAGCACAGTTCTTTTGTTCTGAGCAAGCTCACTGTTCTGGACCTAAAGGAAACACAGAAGAGTAGAAGAGTGCTCTTTT
This sequence comes from Peromyscus eremicus, assembly GCF_949786415.1. Taxonomy (NCBI): domain Eukaryota; kingdom Metazoa; phylum Chordata; class Mammalia; order Rodentia; family Cricetidae; genus Peromyscus; species Peromyscus eremicus. The sequence continues at coordinate 73,154 of NW_026734633.1, forward strand.
CTCAAAAGCAGAGTGTGTTTCTTGTAAGGCGAGCTAGCGTTTGTTTCCCAGTCCTAAATGGAGTTGAATCCCATGCAGTTTCTGGTCCAACGAGCAAGAGTTGTTTTCTGGTAAGAAGAGTCACTATTGTGCTACCATTGCCATACACAGTGCAAATAGCACTCGTGTCTGTTCCCAGCAAGTACAGTGTATTGGACAGAAGAGGATCTACTGTTCTTGTCAGTTTCCTAAGCAGAGTTGAACTAGATATGGCCTGTGTGTTTAGGATGCACAGTTCTTTTGTTCTGAGCAAGGTCACTGTTCTGGCCCTATAGAAAACACAGTAGAGTAGAAGAGTGCTCTTTTCTCAAAAGCATAGTGTGTTTCTTCTAAGGCAAGCTAGCGTTTGTTTCCAAGTCCTAAAGGAGTTGAATCACATGCAGTTTCTGGTCCTACAAGCAAGAGTTGTTTTCTGGTAAGGAGAGTCACTATTGCACTCCCATTGCCATACACAGGGCAAATAGCACTCGCGTCTGTTCCCAGCAATTACAGTGTATTAGACTGAAGAGGAGCTACTGTTCTTGTCAGTTTCCTAAGCAGAGTTGAACTATATATGGCCCGTGTGTTAAGGAAGCACAAATCATTTGTTCAGAGCAAGCTCACTCTTCTGGCCCTATAGGAAACACAGAAGAGTAGAAGAGTGCTCTTTCCTCAAAAGCAGAGTGTGTTTCTTGTAAGGCGAGCTAGCGTTTGTTTCCCAGTCCATAATGGAGTTGAATCACATGCAGTTTCTGGTCCTGCGAGCAAGAGTTGTTTTCTGGTAAGAAGAGTCACTATTGTGCTACCATTGCCATACACAGTGCAAATTGCACTCGCGTATGCTCCCAGCAAGTACAGTGTATTGGACTGAAGAGGAGCTACTGTTCTTGTCAGTTTCCTAAGCAGAGTTGAACTAGATATAGCCCGTGTGTGTAGGAATCACAGTTCTTTTGTTCTGAGCAAACTCACTGTTCTTGCCCTATAGGAAACACAGTAGAGTAGAAGAGTGCTCTTTTCTCAAAAGCAGATTGTGTTTCTTTTAAGGTGAGCTAGCATTTGTTTCCCAGTCCTAAATGGTGTTGAATCACATGCAGTTTTTGGTCCTATGAGCAAGGGATGTTTTCTGGTAAGGAAAGTCACTATTGCGCTCCCTTTGCCCTACACAGTTCAAATAGCACTCGCGTCTGTTCCCAGCAAGTACAGTGTATTGGACTGAAGAGGAGCTACCGTTCTTGTCAGTTTCCTAAGCAGAGTTGAACTAGATATGGCCTGTGTGTGTAGGAAGCACAGTTCTTTTGTTCTGAGCAAGCTCACTCTTCTGGCCCTATAGGAAACACAGTAAAGTAGAAGAGTGCTCTTTTCTCAAAAGCAGAGTGTGTTTCTTCTAAGAGGAGCTAGGGTTTGTTTCCAAGTCCGAAATGGAGTTGAATCCCATGCAGTTTCTTGTACTAATAGCAAGAGTTGTTTTCTGGTAAGAAGATTCAATATTGTGCTCCAATTGCCACATACACTGCAAATAGCACTCTCGTATGTTCCCAGCAAGTACAGTGTATTGGACTGAAGAGGAGGTACCGTTCTTGTCAGTTTCCTAAGCAGAGTTGAACTAGATATGGCCCGTGTGTGTAGGAAGCACAGTTCTTTTGTTCTGAGCAAGCTCACTGTTCTGGCCCTATAGGAAACACAGAAGAGTAGAAGAGTGCTCTTTTCTCAGAAGCAGAGTTTGTTTCTTGTAATGCGATCTAGCGTTTGTTTCCCACTCCTAAATGGAGTTGAATCACATGCAGTTTCTGGTCCTATGAGCAAGAGTTGTTTTCTGGTAACAAGAGTCACTATTGTGCTACCATTGCCATACTCAGTGCAAATAGCACTCGAGTCTGTTCCCAGCAAGTACAGTGTATTGGACAGAAGAGGAGCTACTGTTCTTGTCAGTTTCCTAAGCAGAGTTGAACTAGATATGGCCCGTGTGTGTGAAGCACAGTTCTTTTGTTCTGAGCAAGCTCAATTTTCAGACCCCATAGTAAACACAGTAGAGTAGAAGAGTTCACGTTTCTCAAAAGCAGAGTGTGTTTCTTGTAAGGCTAGCTAGTGTTTGTTTCCCAGTCAGAAGCAGAGTTGAGTCCCATGCTGTTTCTGGTCCTAGGTGCAAGAGTTGTTTTCTGGCAAGAAGAGTCACTATTTCGCTCCCATTGCCATACGCAGTGCAAATAGCACTCGTGACTGCTCCCAGCAAGTACAATGTATTGGACTGAAGAGGAGCTACTGTTCTTGTCAGTTTCCTAAGCAGAGTTGAACGAGATGTGGCCCGTGTGTGTAAAAAGCACAGTTCTTTTGTTCTGAGCAAGCTCACTGTTCTGGTCCTATAGGAAACACAGAAGAGTAGAAGAGTGCTCTTTTCTCAAAAGCAGAGTGTGTTTCTGGTAAGGTGAGCAAGCATTTTGTTCCCAGTCCTAAATGGAGTTGAATTACATGCAGTTTCTTGTCCTATGAGCAAGAGTTGTTTTCTGCTAAGAAGAGTCACTATTGCGCTTCTATTGCCATACACAGTGCTAACAACTCTCGCTAATGTTCTTTGCAAGTACAGTGTATTGGACAGAAGAGGAGCTACTGTTCTTGTCTGTCTCCTAAGCAGAGTTGAACTAGATATGGCCCGTGTGTGTAGGAAGCACAGTTCTTTTGTTCTGAGCAAGCTAACTGTTTTGGCTCTATAGGAAACACAGGAGATTAGAAGAGTGCTCTTTTCTCAAAAGCAGAGTGTGTTTCTTGTAAGGCGAGCTAGCTTTTGTTTCCCAGTACTAAATGGAGTTGAATCACATGGTGTTTCTGTCCTACAAGCAAGACTTGTTTTCTGGAAAGGAAAGTCACTATTGTGCTCCCTTTGCCATACACAGTGCAAATAGCACTCGCGTCTGTTCCCATTAAGTACAGTGTATTGGACTGAAGAGGAGCTACTGCTCTTGTCAGTTTCCTAAGCAGAGTTGAACTAGATATGGCCCATGTGTGTAGGAAACACAGTTCTTTTGTTCTGAGCAAGCTCACTGTTCAGGCCCTATAAGAAACACAGTAGAGTAGAAGAGTGCTCTTTTCTCAAAAGCAGACTGTGTTTCTCCTAAGGCGAGCTAGCATTTCTTTCCAAGTCCTAAATGGACTTGAATCACATGCAGTTTCTGGTCCAACAAGCAAGAGTTGTTTTCTGCTAAGAAGATTCACTATTGCGCTCCCATTGCCATACACAGGGCAAATAGCACTCGCATCTGTTCACAGCATGTACAGTGTATTGGACTGAAGAGGATCTACTGTTCTTGTCAGTTTCCTAAGCAGAGTTGAACTAGATATGGCCCGTGTGTGTAGGAAGCACATTTCTTTTGTTCTGAGCAAGCTCACTGTTCGGACCCCATAGGAAACACAGTAGAGTAGAAGAATGCTCTTTTCAGAAGAAGAGTGTGTTTCTTGTAAGGCTGGCTAGTGTTTGTTTCCCAGTCAGAAACGGAGTTGAATCTCATGCAGTTTCTGGACCTACGAGCAAGAGTTGTTTTCTGGTAAGAGGAGTCACTATTGCGCTCCCATTGCCATACACAGTGCAAATAGCACTCGCATCTGTTCCCAGCAAGTACAGTGTATTGGACTGAAGAGGAGCTGCTGTTCTTGTCAGTTTCCTAAGCAGAGTTGAAGTAGATATGGCCCGTGTGTGTAGGAAGCACAGTTCTTTTGTTCTGAGCAAGCTCACTGTTCTGGACCTATAGGAAACACAGAAGAGTAGAAGAGTGCTCTTTTCTCAGAAGCAGAGTTTGTTTCTTGTAAGACGAGCTAGCGTTTGTTTCCCACTCCTAAATGGAGTTGAATCATATGCAGTTTCTGGTCCTATGAGCAAGAGTTGTTTTCTGGTAAGAAGAGTCACTATTGTGCTACCATTGCCATACTCAGTGCAAATAGCACCCGAGTCTGTTCCCAGCAAGTACAGTGTATTGGACAGAAGAGGAGCTACTGTTCTTGTCAGTTTCCTAAGCAGAGTTGAAGTAGATATGGCCCGTGTGTGTAGGAAGCACAGTTCTTTTGTTCTGAGCAAGCTCATTGTTCTGGCCCTATAGGAAACACAGTAGAGTAGAAGAGTGCTCTTTTCTCAAAAGCAGAGTTTTTTTCTTGTAAGGTGAGCTAGCGTTTGTTTTCCAGTCCTAAATGGAGTTGAATCACATGCAGTTTTTGGTCCTACGAGCAAGGGATGTTTTCTGGTAATGAAAGTCACTATTGTGCTCCCTTTGCCATAAACAGTGCAAATAGCACGGGCGTCTGTTCCCAGCAAGTACAGAGTATTGGAGAGAAGAGGAGCTACTGTTCTTGTGTGTTTCCTAAGCAGAGTTGAAGTAGATATGGCCCATGTGTGTAGGAAGCACAGTTCTTTTGTTCTGAGCAAGCTCACTGTTCTGGACCTAAAGGAAACACAGAAGAGTAGAAGAGTGCTCTTTTCTCAAAAGCAGAGTGTGTTTCTTGTAAGGCGAGCTAGCATTTGTTTCCCAGTCCTAAATGGAGTTGAATCCCATGCAGTTTCTGGTCCAACGAGCAAGAGTTGTTTTCTGGTAAGAAGAGTCATTATTGTGCTACCATTGCCATACACAGTGCAAATAGCACTCGTGTCTGTTCCCAGCAAGTACAGTGTATTGGACAGAAGAGGATCTACTGTTCTTGTCAGTTTCCTAAGCAGAGTTGAACTAGATATGGCCTGTGTGTTTAGGATGCACAGTTCTTTTGTTCTGAGCAAGGTCACTGTTCTGGCCCTATAGGAAACACAGTAGAGTAGAAGAGTGCTCTTTTCTCAAAAGCATAGTGTGTTTCTTCTAAGGCAAGCTAGCGTTTGTTTCCAAGTCCTAAAGGAGTTGAATCACATGCAGTTTCTGGTCCTACAAGCAAGAGTTGTTTTCTGGTAAGGAGAGTCACTATTGCACTCCCATTGCCATACACAGGGCAAATAGCACTCGCGTCTGTTCCCAGCAAGTACAGTGTATTAGACTGAAGAGGAGCTACTGTTCTTGTCAGTTTCCTAAGCAGAGTTGAACTATATATGGCCCGTGTGTTAAGGAAGCACAAATCATTTGTTCAGAGCAAGCTCACTCTTCTGGCCCTATAGGAAACACAGAAGAGTAGAAGAGTGCTCTTTCCTCAAAAGCAGAGTGTGTTTCTTGTAAGGCGAGCTAGCGTTTGTTTCCCAGTCCATAATGGAGTTGAATCACATGCAGTTTCTGGTCCTGCGAGCAAGAGTTGTTTTGTGGTAAGAAGAGTCACTATTGTGCTACCATTGCCATACACAGTGCAAATTGCACTCGCGTATGCTCCCAGCAAGTACAGTGTATTGGACTGAAGAGGAGCTACTGTTCTTGTCAGTTTCCTAAGCAGAGTTGAACTAGATATAGCCCGTGTGTGTAGGAATCACAGTTCTTTTGTTCTGAGCAAACTCACTGTTCTTGCCCTATAGGAAACACAGTAGAGTAGAAGAGTGCTCTTTTCTCAAAAGCAGATTGTGTTTCTTTTAAGGTGAGCTAGCGTTTGTTTCCCAGTCCTAAATGGTGTTGAATCACATGCAGTTTTTGGTCCTATGAGCAAGGGATGTTTTCTGGTAAGGAAAGTCACTATTGCGCTCCCTTTGCCCTACACAGTTCAAATAGCACTCGCGTCTGTTCCCAGCAAGTACAGTGTATTGGACTGAAGAGGAGCTACCGTTCTTGTCAGTTTCCTAAGCAGAGTTGAACTAGATATGGCCTGTGTGTAGGAAGCACAGTTCTTTTGTTCTGAGCAAGCTCACTCTTCTGGCCCTATAGGAAACACAGTAAAGTAGAAGAGTGCTCTTTTCTCAAAAGCAGAGTGTGTTTCTTCTAAGAGGAGCTAGGGTTTGTTTCCAAGTCCGAAATGGAGTTGAATCCCATGCAGTTTCTTGTACTAATAGCAAGAGTTGTTTTCTGGTAAGAAGATTCAATATTGTGCTCCAATTGCCACATACACTGCAAATAGCACTCTCGTCTGTTCCCAGCAAGTACAGTGTATTGGACTGAAGAGGAGGTACCGTTCTTGTCAGTTTCCTAAGCAGAGTTGAACTAGATATGGCCCGTGTGTGTAGGAAGCACAGTTCTTTTGTTCTGAGCAAGCTCACTGTTCTGGCCCTATAGGAAACACAGAAGAGTAGAAGAGTGCTCTTTTCTCAGAAGCAGAGTTTGTTTCTTGTAAGGCGAGCTAGCATTTGTTTCCCAGTCCTAAATGGAGTTGAATCACATGCTTTTTCTGGTCCTACGAGCAAGAGTTGTTTTCTGGTAAAAAGAGTCACTATTGTACTACCATTACCATACTCAGTGCAAATAGGACTCGCGTTTGTTCCAAGCAAGTAGAGTGTATTGGACTGAAGAGGAGCTACTGTTCTTGTCAGTTTCCTAAGCAGAGTTGAACTACATATGGCCCGTGTGTGTGAAGCACAGTTCTTTTGTTCTGTGCAAGCTCAATTTTCGGACCCCATAGTAAACACAGTAGAATAGAAGTGTGCTCTTTTCTCAAAAGCAGAGTGTGTTTCTTGTAAGGCTAGAAAGAGTTTGTTTCCCAGTCCTAAATGGAGTTGAATCACATGTAGTTTCTGATTTTAGGAGCAAGAGTTGTTTTCTGGTAAGAAGAGTCACTATTGCGCTCCCATTGTCATACACAGGGCAAATAGCACTGGCGTCTGTTCCCAGCATGTACAGTGTATTGGACCTAGAGGATCTACTGTTCTTGTCAGTTTCCTAAGCAGAGTTGAACTAGATATAGCCCTTTTGTGTAGGAAGTACAGTTCTTTTGTTCTGAGCAAGCTCACTGTTCTGGCCCTACAGAAAACACAGTAGAGTAGAAGAATGCTCTTCTCTCAAAAGCAGAGTTTTTTTCTTGTAAGGTGAACTAGCGTTTGTTTCCCAGTCCTAAATGGAGTTGGATCACATGCAGTTTTTGGTCCTACAAGCAAGGGATGTTTTCTGGTAAGGAAAGTCACTATTGTGCTCCCTTTGCCATAAACAGTGCAAATAGCCCTCGCGTCTGTTCCCAGCAAGTACAGTGTATTGGTCTGAAGAGGAGCTACTGTTCTTGTCAGTTTCCTAAGCAGAGTTGAACGAGATATGGCCCGTGTGTTTAGGAAGCACAGTTCTTTTGTTCTGAGCAAGCTCACTGTTCTGGTCCTATAGAAAACACAGAGGAGTAGAAGAGTGCTCTTTTCTCAAAAGCAGAGTGTGTTTCTTGTAAGGTGAGCTAGCATTTGGTTCCCAGTCCTAAATGGAGTTGAATTACATGCAGTTTCTTGTCCTATGAGCAAGAGTTTTTTCTGGTAATAAGAGTCACTATTGCGCTCCTACTGCCATACACAGTGCTAACAACTCTCGCTACTGTTCTTTGCAAGTACAGTGTATTGGACAGAAGAGGAGCTACTGTTCTTGTCAGTTTCCTAAGCAGAGTTGAACTAGATATGGCCCGTGTGTGTAGGAAGCACAGTTCTTTTGTTCTGAGCAAGCTCACTGATCGGACACCATACGAAACACAGTAGAGTAGAAGAGTGCTCTTTTCTCAAAAGCAGAGTGTATTTCTTGTAAGGCGAGCTAGCGTTTGTTTCCCAGTCCTAAATGGAGTTGAATCACATGTAGTTTCTTATCCTAGGAGCAAGAGTTGTTTTCTGGTAAGAAGAGTCACTATTGCGCTCCCATTGTCATACACAGGGCAAATAGCACTGGCGTCTGATCCCAGCATGTACAGTGTATTGGACTGAAGAGGATCTACTGTTCTTGTCAGTTTCCTATGCAGAGTTAAACTAGATATGGCTCGTGTGTGTAGGAAGCACAGTTCTTTTGTTCTGAGCTAGCTCACCGTTTTGGCCCTATAGGAAACAATGTAGAGTAGAAGAGTTCTCGTTTCTCAAAAGCAGAGTGTGTTTCTTGTAAGGCTAGCTAGTGTTTGTTTCCCAGTCAGAAGCAGAGTTGAGTCCCATGCTGTTTCTGGTCCTATGTGCAAGAGTTGTTTTCTGGCAAGAAGAGTCACTATTTCGCTCCCATTGCCATACGCAGTGCAAATAGCACTCGTGACTGCTCCCAGCAAGTACAATGTATTGGATTGAAGAGGAGCTAATGTTCTTGTCAGTTTCCTAAGCAGAGTTGAACGAGATGTGGCCCGTGTGTGTAGGAAGCACAGTTCTTTTGTTCTGAGCAAGCTCACTGTTCTGGTCCTATAGGAAACACAGAAGAGTAGAAGAGTGCTCTTTTCTCAAAAGCAGAGTGTGTTTCTGGTAAGGTGAGCAAGCATTTTGTTCCCAGTCCTAAATGGAGTTGAATTACATGCAGTTTCTTGTCCTATGAGCAAGAGTTGTTTTCTGCTAAGAAGAGTCACTATTGCGCTTCTATTGCCATACACAGTGCTAACAACTCTCGCTAATGTTCTTTGCAAGTACAGTGTATTGGACAGAAGAGGAGCTACTGTTCTTGTCAGTCTCCTAAGCAGAGTGGAACTAGATATGGCCCGTGTGTGTAGGAAGCACAGTTCTTTTGTTCTGAGCAAGCTAACTGTTTTGGCTCTATAGGAAACAAAGTAGAGTAGAAGATTGCTCTTTTCTCAAAAGCAGAGTGTGTTTCTTGTAAGGCGAGCTAGCTTTTGTTTCCCAGTCCTAAATGGAGTTGAATCCCATGCAGTTTCTGGTCCTAACAGCAAGAGTTGTTTTCTGGTAAGAAGAGTCACTATTGCGCTCCCATTGCCATACACAGTGCAAATAGCACTCGCGTCTGCTCCCAGCAAGTACAGTGTATTGGACTGAAGAGGAGATATTGTTCTTGTCAGTTTCCTAAACAGAGTTGAACTAGATATAGCCCGTGTGTAGGAAGCACAGTTCTTTTGTTCTGAGCAAGCTCACTCTTCTGGCCTATAAGAAACACAGTAGAGTAGAAGAGTGCTCTTTTCACAAAAACAGAGTGTTTTTCTTGTAAGGCGAGCTAGCGTTTGTTTCCCAGTCCTAAATGGAGTTGAATCACATGGTGTTTCTGTCCTACAAGCAAGACTTGTTTTCTGGAAAGGAAAGTCACTATTGTGCTCCCTTTGCCATACACAGTGCAAATAGCACTCGCGTCTGTTCCCATTAAGTACAGTGTATTGGACTGAAGAGGAGCTACTGCTCTTGTCAGTTTCCTAAGCAGAGTTGAACTAGATATGGCCCATGTGTGTAGGAAGCACAGTTCTTTTGTTCTGAGCAAGCTCACTGTTCTGGCCCTATAGGAAACACAGTAGAGTAAAAGAGTGCTCTTTTCTCAAAAGCAGATTGTGTTTGTTGTAAGGCGAACAAGCGTTTGTTTCCCAGTCCTAAGTGGAGTTGAATCACATGCAGTTTCTGTTCCTAGGAGCAACAGTTGTTTTCTGGTAAAAAGAGTCACTATTGCGCTCCCATTTCCATACACAGCGCAAATAGCACTGGCGTCTGTTCCCAGCAAGTACAGAGTATTGGACAGAAGAGGAGCTACTGTTCTTGTCTGTTTCCTCAGCAGAGTTGAAGTAGATATGGCCCGTGTGTGTAGGAAACACAGTTCTTTTGTTCTGAGCAAGCTTACTGTTCTGGACCTATAGGAAACACAGAAGAGTAGAAGAGTGCTCTTTATTCAAAAGCAGAGTGTGTTTTTTGTAAGGCGAGCTGGCGTTTGTTTCCCAGTCCTAAATGGAGTTGAATCACATGCAGTTTCTGGTCCTACGAGCAAGAGTTGTTTTCTGGTAAGAAGAGTCACTATTGTGCTACCATTGCCATACACAGTGCAAATAGCACTTGTGTCTGTTCCCAGCAAGTACAGTGTATTGGAGAGAAGAGGATCTACTGTTCTTGTCAGTTTCCTAAGCAGAGTTGAACTAAATATGGCCGTGTGTGTAGGAAGCACAGTTCTTTTTTTCTGAGCAATCTCACTGTTCTGGCCCTATAGGAAACACAGTAGAATAGAAGAGTGCTCTTTTCTCAAAAGCAGAGTGTGTTTCTTCTAAGGCGAGCTAGCGTTTGTTTCCCAGTCCTAAATGGAGTTGAATCACATGCAGTTTCTGGTCCTACAAGCAAGAGTTGTTTTCTGGTAAGAAGAGTCACTATTTTGTTCCCATTGCCATACACAGGGCCAATAGCACTCGCGTCTGTTTCCAGCAAGTACAGTGTATTGGACTGAAGAGGAGCTACTGTTCTTGTCAGTTTTTTAAGCAGAGTTGAACTAGATATGGCCCGTGTGTGTAGAAAGCACAGTTCTTTTGTTCTGAGCAAGCTCACTGTTCGGACCCCATAGGAAACACAGTAGAATAGAAGAGTGCTCTTTTCTCAAAAGCAGAGTGTGTTTCTTGTAAGGCGAGGTAGCATTTGTTTTTCAGTCCTAAATGGAGTTGAATCACATGCAGTTTCTGGTCCTACGAGAAAGGGATGTTTTCTGGTAAGGAAAGTCACTATTGTGCTCCCTTTGCCATATATAGCACTCACGTCTGCTCCAGCAAGTACAGTGTATTGGACTGAAGAGGAGCTACTGTTCTTGTCAGTTTCCTAAGCAGAGTTGAACTAGATATGGCCCCTGTATGTAGGAAGCACAGTTCTTTTGTTCTGAGCAAGCTCACTGTTCAGACCCCATAGGAAACAGAGTAGAGTAGAAGAGTGCTCTTTTCTCAAAAGCAGAGTGTGTTTCTTGTAAGACGAGCTAGCGTTTGTTTCCAAGTCCGAAATGGAGTTGAATCCCATGCAGTTTCTGGTCCTAAGAGCAAGAGATGTTTTCTGGTAAGAAGATTCAGTATTGTGCTCCAATTGCCACATACACTGCAAATAGCACTCGCGTCTGTTCCCAGCAAGTACAGTGTATTGGACTGAAGAGGAGCTACTGTTCTTGTCAGTTTCCTAAGCAGAGTTGAACTAGATATGGCCCGTTTGTGTAGGAAGCACAGTTCTTTTGTTCTGAGAAAGCTCACTGTTCTGGCAATATAGGAAACACAGTAGAGTAGAAGAGTGATCTTTTCTCAAAACCAGAGTGTGTTTCCTGTAAAGCGAGATAGTGTTTGTTTCCCAGTCCAAAATGGAGTTGAATCACAAGCAGTTTTTGGTCCCATGAGCAAGAGTTGTTTTCTGGTAAGGAAAGTCACTATTGTGCTTCCATTGCCATACACAGTACAAATAGCACTCGCGTCTGTTCCCATTAAGTACAGTGTATTGGACTGAAGAGGAGCTACTGTTCTTGTCAGTTTCCAGTGGAGTTGAACTAGATATGGCCCGTGTGTGTAGGAAGCACAGTTCTTTTGTTCTGAGCAAGCTCACTCTTCGGACCCTATAGGAAACACTGTAGAGTAGAAGAGTCCTCTTTTCTCAAAAGCAGAGTGTGTTTCTCGTAAGGAGAGCTAGTGTTTGTTTCCCAGTCCTAAATGGAGTTGAATCCCATGTAGTTTCTGGTCCTACGAGCAAGAGTTGTTTTCTGGTAAGAAGAGTCACTATTGGGCTCCCATTGCCATACACAGTGCAAATAGCACTCACGTCTATTCGCAGCAAGTACAGTGTATTGGACTGAAGATGAGCTACTGTTCTTGTCAGTTTGCTAAGCAGAATTGAACTGGACATGGCCCCTGTGTGTAGGAAGCACAGTTCTTTTGTTCTGAGCAAGCTCACTGTTCGGACCCCATAGGAAACACCTTAGAGTAGAATAGTGCTCTTTTCTCAAAAGCAGAGTGTGTTTCTTGTAAGTCGAGTTAGTGTTTGTTTCCCAGTCCTAAATGGAGTTGAATCCCATGCAGTTTCTGGTCCTACCAGCAAGAGTTGTTTTCTGGTAAGAAGAGTCACTATTGCGCTCCCATTGTCAATCACAGGGCAAATAGCACTGGCGTCTATTCCCAGCATGTACAGTGTATTGGAATGAAGAGGATCTACTGTTCTTGTCAGTTTCCCGAGCAGTATTGAACTAGATAATAGCGTTTGTGTAGGAAGCACAGTTCTTTTTTTCTGAGCAAGCTCACTGTAAAGACTCAATAGAAAACACCGTAGAGTAGAAGAGTGCTCTTTTCTCAAAAGCAGAGTGTTTTTCTTGTAAGGCGAGCTAGAGTTTGTTTCCAAGTCCGAAATGGAGTTGAATCCCATGTAGTTTCTGGTCCTAAAAGCAAGAGTTGTTTTCTGGTAAGAAGATTCAGTATTGTGCTCCAATTGCCAAATACACTGCAAATAGCACTCGGGTCTGTTCCCAGCAAGTACAGTGTATTGGACTGAAGAGGAGCTACTGTTCTTGTCAGTTTCCTAAGCAGAGTTGAACTAGATATGGCCCCTGTGTGTAGGAAGCACACAGTTCTTTTGTTCTGAGCAAGCGCACTGTTCAGACCCCATAGGAAACACAGTAGAGTAGAAGAGTGCTGTTTTCTCAAAAGCAGAGTGTGTTTCTTGTAAGGTGAGCTAGCATTTGTTTCCCAGTCCTAAATAGAGTTGAATCACATGAAGTTTCGGGTCCTACGAGCAAGAGTTGTTTTCTGGTAAGAAGAGTCTCTATTGCGCTCCCATTATCATACACAGGGCAAATAGCACTGGCGTCTGTTCCCAGCATGTACAGTGTATTGGACTGAAGAGGACCAACTGTTCTTGTCAGTTTCCTAAGCAGAGTTGAACTAGATATAGCCCGTGTGTGTAGGAAGCACAGTTCTTTTGTTCTTAGCAAGCTCACTATTCTGGCCCTATAGGAAACACAGTAGAATAGAAGAGTGCTCTTTTCTCAAAAGGAGAGTGTGTTTCTTGTAAGGCGAGCTAGCGTTTGTTTCCCAGTCCTAAATGGAGTTGAATCACATGCAGTTTCTGGTCCTATGAGCAAGAGTTGTTTTCTGGTAAGAAGAGTCACTGTTGCGCTCCCATTGTCAAACACAGGGCAAATAGCACTGGCGTCTATTCCCAGCATGTACAGTGTATTGGAATGAAGAGGATCTACTGTTCTTGTCAGTTTCCCAAGCAGAATTGAACTAGATAATGCCGTTTGTGTAGGAAGCACAGTTCTTTTTTTCTGAGCAAGCTCACTATTCTGGCCCTATAGGAAACACAGCAGAGTAGAAGAGTGCTCTTTTCTCAAAAGCAGAGTGTGTTTCTTGTAAGGCGAGCTAGTGTTTGTTTCCCACTCCTAAATGGAGTTGAATCACATGCAGTTTTTGGTCCCATGAGCAAGAGTTGTTTTCTGGTAAGGAAAGTCACATTGCGCTCCCATTGCCGTACACAGTACAAATAGCACTCGCATCTGTTCCCAGCAAGTACAGTGCATTGGACTGAAGAGGAGCTACTGTTCTTGTCAGTTTCCTAAGCAGAGTTGAACTAGATATGGCCCGTGTGTGTAGGAAGCGCAGTTCTTTTGTTCTGAGCAAGCTCACTGCTCGGACCCCATAGGAAACACTTTGGAGTAGAAGAGGGCTCTTTTCAAAAAAACAGAGTGTGTTTCTTGTAAGGCGAGCTAGCGTTTGTTTAGCAGTCCTAAATGGAGTTGAATCACATGCAGTTTCTGGTCCTACGAGCAAGAGATGTTTTCTGGTAAGAAGAGTCACTATTGTGCTCCCATTGCCATACACTGTGCAAATAGCACTCGCGTCTGTTCGCAGCAAGTACAGTGTATTGGACTGAAGATGAGCTACTGTTCTTATCAGTTTCCTAAGCAGAGTTGAACTAGATATGGCCCCTGTGTGTAGGAAGCACACAGTTCTTTTGTTCTGAGCAAGCGCACTGTTCAGACCCCATAGGAAACACAGTAGAGTAGAAGAGTGCTGTTTTCTCAAAAGCAGAGTGTGTTTCTTGTAAGGTGAGCTAGCATTTGTTTCCCAGTCCGAAACAGAGTTGAATCACATGAAGTTTCGGGTCCTACGAGCAAGAGTTGTTTTCTGGTAAGAAGAGTCTCTATTGCGCTCCCATTATCATACACAGGGCAAATAGCACTGGCGTCTGTTCCCAGCATGTACAGTGTATTGGACTGAAGAGGACCAACTGTTCTTGTCAGTTTCCTAAGCAGAGTTGAACTAGATATAGCCCGTGTGTGTAGGAAGCACAGTTCTTTTGTTCATAGCAAGCTCACTATTCTGGCCCTATAGGAAACACAGTAGAATAGAAGAGTGCTCTTTTCTCAAAAGGAGAGTGTGATTCTTGTAAGGCGAGCTAGCGTTTGTTTCCCAGTCCAAAATGGAGTTGAATCACAAGCAGTTTTTGGTCCTATGAGCAAGATTTTTTTTCTGGTAAGAAGAGTCACTATTGCACTCCCATTGCCATACACAGTGCAAATAGCACTCACGTCTGTTAGCAGCAAGTACAGTGTATTAGACTGAAGATGAGCTACTGTTCTTGTCAATTTCCTAAGCAGAATTGAACTAGATACGGCCCATGTGTGTAGGAAGCACAGTTCTTTTGTTCTCAGCAAGCTCACTGTTCGGATCCCATAGGAAACACTGTAGAGTAGAAGAGTGCTCTTTTCTCAAAAGCAGAGTGTGTTTCTTGTAAGGCAAGCTAGTGTTTGTTTCCCAGTCAGAAATGGAGTTGAATCCCATGCAGTTTCTGGTCCTACGAGCAAGAGTTGTTTTCTGGTAAGAAGAGTCACTATTTCGCTCCCTTTGCCATACACAGTGCAAATAGCACTCGCGTCTGCTCCCAGCAAGTACAGTGTATTGGACTGAAGAGGAGCTACTGTTCTTGTCAGTTTCCTAAGCAGAGTTGAACTAGATATAGCCCGTGTGTGTAGGAAGCACAGTTCTTTTGTTCTGAGCAAGCTCACTGTTTTGGCCCTATAGGAAACACAGTAGAGTAGAAGAGTGCTCATTTCTCAAAAGCAGATTGTGTTTCTTGTAAGGTGAGCTAGCGTTTGTTTCCCAGTCCTAAATGGAGTTGAATTACATGGAGCTTCTTGTCCTATGAGCAAGAGTTGTTTTCTGGTAAGAAGAGTCACTATTGCGATGCTACTGCCATACACATTGCAAACAACACTTGCTACTGTTCTTTGCAAGTACAGTGTATTGGACAGAAGAGGAGCTACTGTTCTTGTCAGTTTCCTAAGCAGAGTTGAACTAGATATGGCCCGTGTGTGTAGGAAGCACAGTTCTTTTGTTCTGAGCAAGCTCACTGTTCGGACCCCATAGGAAACACAGTAGATTAGAAGAGTGCTCTTTTCTCAAAAGCATAGTGTGTTTCTTGTAAGGCGAGCTAGCGTTTGTTTCCCAGTCCTAAATGGAGTTGAATCTCATGCAGTTTCTGATCCTAGGAGCAAGAGTTGTTTTCTGGTAAGAAGAGTCACTATTGCGCTCCCATTGTCATACACAGGGCAAATAGCACTGGCGTCTGTTCCCAGCTTTTACAGTGTATTGGACTGAAGAGGATCTACTGTTCTTGTCAGTTTCCTAAGCAGAGTTGAACTAGATATGGCCGGTGTGTGTAGGAAGCAGAGTTCTTTTGTTCTGAGCAAGCTCACTGTTTTGGCCCTATAGGAAACACAGTAGAGTAGAAGAGTGCTCTTTTCACAAAAGCAGAGTGTGTTTCTTGTAAGGCGAGCTAGCTTTTGTTTCCCAGTCCTAAATGGAGTTGAGTCACATGCAGTTTCCGGTCCTACAAGCAAGAGTTGTTTTCTAGTAAGAAGAGTCACTATTGTGTTCCATTTGCCATACACAGGGCAAATAGGACTCGCGTCTGTTCCCAGGACGTACAGTGTATTGGACTGAAGAGGATCTACTGTTCTTGTCAGTTTCCTAAGCAAAGTTGAACTAGATATGGCCCGTGTTTGCAGGAAGTACACTTCTTTTGTTCTGAGCAAGCTCACTCTTCTGGCCCTGTAGGAAACACAGTAGAGTAGAAGAGTGCTCTTTTCTCAAAAGCAGTGTGTGTTTCTATTAAGGCGAGCTAGCGTTTGTTTCCCAGTCCTAAATGGAGTTCAATCACATGCAGTTTCTGGTCCTATGAGCAAGAGTTGTTTTCTGGTAAGAAGAGTCACTGTTGCGCTCCCATTGTCATACACAGGGCAAATAGCGCTGGCGTCTGTTCCCAGCAAGTACAGTGTATTGGACTGAAGAGGCGCTACTGCTCTTGTCAGTTTCCTAACCAGAGTTGAACTAGATATGGCCCGTGTGTGTAGGAAACACAGTTCTTTTGTTCTAGCAAGCTCACTGTTCGGACCCCATAGGAAATACAGTAGAATAGAAGAGTGCTCTTTTCTCAAAAGCAGAATGTGTTTCTTGTAAGGCGAGCTAGCGTGTGTTTCCCAGTCCAAAATGGAGTTGAATCACATGCAGTTTCTGTTCCAACCAACAAGGGATGTTTTCTGGAAAGGAAAGTCACTATTTTTCTCCCTTTGCCATAAAGAGTGCAAATAGCACTCACGTCTGTTCCCAGCAAGTACAGTGTATCGGACTGAAGAGGAGCTACTGTTTTTGTCAGTTTCCTAAGCACAGTTGAACTAGATATGGCCCGTGTGAAGGAAGCACAGTTCTTTTGTTCTGATCAAGCTCACTGTTCTGGCCCTATAAAAAAAACAGTAGAGTAGAAGAGTGCTCTTTTCTCAAAAGCACAGTGTTTTTCTTGTAAGGCGAGCTAGCGTTTGTTTCCCAGTCCTAAATGGAGTTGAATCACATGCAGTTTCTGGTTCTAGGAGCAAGAGTTGTTTTCTGGTAAGAAGAGTCACTATTGCGCTCTCATTGTCATACACAGAGCAAATAGTACTGGCATCTGTTCCCAGCATGTACAGTGTATGGACTGAAGAGGATCTACTGTTCTTGTCAGTTTCCTAAGCAGAACTGAATAGGTATGGCCCCTGTGTGCAGGAAGCACATTTCTTTTTTTCTGAGGAAACTCATTGTTCTGGCTCTATAGGAAACACAGTAGAGTAGAAGAGTGCTCTTTTCTCTAAAGCAGAGTGTGTTTCTTGTAAGGCGAACTAGCGTTTGTTTCCCAGTTCTAAATGGAGTTGAATCACATGCAGTTTCTGGTTACGAGCAAGAGTTGTTTTATGGTAAGAATAGTCACTATTGCGCTGCCATTGCCATACACAGGACAAATAGCACTGGCGTCTGTTCCCAGCAAGTACAGTGTATTGGACTGAGGAGGATCTACTGTTCTTGTCAGGTTCCTAATCAGAATTGAACTAGATATGGCCGTGTGTGTAGGAAGCACAGTTCCTTTGTACTGAGCAAGCTCACTGTTTTGACCACAGCGGAAACACAGTAGAGTAGAATAGTGCTCTTTTCTCAAAAGCAGAGGGTGTTTCTTGTGAGGCGAGCTAGCGTTTGTTTCCCATTCCTAAATGGAGTTGAATCCCATGCAGTTTCTGGTCCTACGAGCAAGAGTTGTGTTCTGGTAAGAAGAGTCACTATTGTGCTGCTATTGCCATACACAGGACAAATAGCACTATTGTTTGTTCCCAGCAAGTACAGTGTATTGGACTGAAGAGGATCTACTGTTCATGTCAGGTTCCTAAGCAGAATTGAACTAGATATGGCCATGTGTGGAGGAAGCACAGTTTTTTTGTTCTGAGCAAGCTCACTGTTCGGACCACATAGGAAACACAGTAGAGTAGAAGAGTGCTCTTTTCTCAAAAGCAGAGTGTGTTTCTTGTAAGGTGAGCTATCGTTTGTTTCCCAGTCCTAAATGGAGTTGAATCACATGCAGTTTCTGTTCCTACAAGCAAGAGTTGTTTTCGGGTAAGAAGAGTCACTATTGTGCTCCCATTGTTTTACACAGGGCAAATAGCACTGGCGTCTGTTCCCAGCATGTACAGTGTATTGGACTGAAGAGGATCTACTGTTCTTGTCAGGTTCCTAAGCAGAATTGAACTAGATATGGCCGTGTGTGTAGGAAGCACAGTCTTTTGTTCTGAGCATGCTCACTGTTCTGGCCCTATAGGAAACACAGTAGAGTAGAAGAGTGCTCTTTTCTCAAAAGCAGAGTGTGTTTCTTGTAAGGCGAGCTAGCGTTTGTTTCCCAGTCCTAAATGGAGTTGAATCGCATGCAGTTTCTGGTCCTATGAGCAAGAGTTGTTTTCTGGTAAGGAAAGTCACTATTGTGTTCCCATTGCCATACAAAGTGCAAAGAGGACTCGCGTCTGTTCCCAGCAAGTACAGTTTATGGGACTGAAGAGGAGCTACTGTTCTTGTCAGTTTCCTAAGCAGAGTTGAACGAGATACGGCCCGTGTGTGTAGGAAGAACAGTTCTCTTATTCTGAGCAAGCTCCCTGTTCTGGCCCTATAGGAAACACAGTAGAGTAGAAGAATGCTCTTTTCTCAAAAGCAGAGTGTGTTTCATGTAAGGCGAGCTAGCATTTGTTTCCCAGACCTAAATGGAGTTGAATCACCTGCAGTTTCTGGTCCTACGAGCAAGAGTTGTTTTCTGGTAAGGAAAGTCACTATGGTGCTCCCATTGCCATACACAGTGCAAATAGCACTCACGTGTGTTCGCAGCTATTACAGTGTATCGGACTGAAGAGGAGCTACTGTTTTTGTCAGTTCCCTAAGCAGAGTTGAACTAGATATGGCCCGTGTGTGTAGGAAGCACATTTTTTTTTTCTGAGCAAGCTCACTGTTCTGGCCCTAGAGGAAACACTTTAGAGTATAAGAGGGCTCTTTTCTCAAAAGCAGAGTGTGTTTCTTGTAATGCGAGCTAGCGTTTGTTTCCCAGTCCTAAATGGAGTTTAATCTCATGCAGTTTCTGGTCCTACGAGCAAGAGTTGTTTTCTGGTAAGGAGAGTCACTATTGTGCTCCCATTGCCATACACGGTGCAAATAGCACTCGCGTCTGTTCCCAGCAAGTACAGTGTATTGGACGGAAGAGGAGCTACTGTTCTCGTCAGTTTCATAAGCAGAGTTGAACAAGATATGGCCCGTGTGTGTAGGAAGCTCAGTTCTTTTGTTTTGAGCAAGCTCACTGTTTTGACCACATAGGAAACACAGTAGAGTAGAAGAGTGCTCTTTTCTCAAAAGCAGGGTGTGTTTCTTGTAAGGCGAGCTAGTGTTTGTTTTCCAGTCCTAAATGGAGTTGAATCTCATGCAGTTTCTGGTCCTACGAGCAAGAGTTTTTTTCTGGTAAGGAAAGTCACTATTGCGCTCCCATTGCCATACACAGTGCAAATAGCACTCGCGTCTGTTCCCAGCAATTACAGTGTATCGGACTGAAGAGGAGCTACTGTTCTTGTCAGTTTCCTAAGCAGAGTTGAACTAGATATGGTCCGTGTGTAGGAAGCAATGTTTTCTGTTCTGAGCAAGCTCACTGTTTGGACCCCATTGGAAACACAGTAGAGTAGAAGAGTGCCCTTTTCTCAAATGCAGAATGTGTTTCTTGTAAGGCGAGCTAGTGTTTGTTTCCCAGTCCTAAATGGAGTTGAATCACATGCAGTTTTGGGTCCTACGAGCAAGAGTTGTTTTCTGGTAAGAAGAGACACTATTGCACTGCCATTGCCATACAAAAGACAATTAGCACTGGCGTCTGTTCCCAGCAGTACAGTGTATTGGACTGAAGAGGATCTACTGTTCTTGTCAGGTTTATAAGCAGAATTGAACTAGATATGGCCGTGTGTGTAGTAATCACAGTTTTTTTGTTCTGAGCAAGCTCACTGTTCGGACGCCATAGGAAACACAGTAGAGTAGAGGAGTGCTCTATTCTCTAAAGTAGGTTGTGTTTCTTGTAAGGCGAGATAGCATTTGTTTCCCAGGCCTAAATGGAGTTGAATCACATGCAGTTTCTGGTCCTACGAGCAAGAGTTGTTTTATGGTAAGAATAGTCACTATTGTGCTGCCATTGCCATACACAGGACAAATAGCACTGGCGTCTGTTCCCACCAAGTACAGTGTATTGGACTGAAGAGGATCTACTGTTCCTGTCAGGTTCCTAATCAGAATTGAACTAGATATGGCCGTGTGTGTAGGAAGCACAGTTCTTTTGTTCTGAGCAAGCTCACTGTTCTGGCACTACAGGAAACACAGTAGAGTAGAAGAGTGCTCTTTTCTCAAAAGCAGAGGGTGTTTCTTGGAAGGTGAGCTAGCATTTGTTTCCCAGTCCTAAATGGAGTTGAATCCCATGCAGTTTCTGGTCTAACGAGCAAGAGTTGTGTTCTGGTAAGAAGAGTCACTATTGTGCTGCCATTGCCATACACAGGATAAATAGCACTGTTGTCTGTTCCCAGCAAGTACACTGTATTGGACTGAAGAGGATCTACTCTTCATGTCAGGTTCCTAAGCAGAATTGAACTACATATGGCCGTGTTTGTAGGAAGCACAGTTCTTTTGTTCTCAGCAAGCTCACTGTTCTGGCCCTATAAGAATCACAGTAGAGTAGAAGAGTGCTCTTTTCTCAAATCAGAGTGTGTTTCTTGTAATGCGAGCTAGCATTTCTTTCCCAGTCTTTCATGTAGTTGAATCACATGCAGTTTCGTTCCTACGAGCAAGAGCTTTTTTCTGGTAGGGAAAGTCACTATTGCGCTCCCATTGCCATACACAGTGCAAATAGCACTGGCGTCTGTTCCCAGCATGTACAGTGTATTGGCCTCAAAAGGAGCTACTGTTCTTGTCAGTTTGCTAAGCAGATTTGAACTAGACATGGCCATGTGTGTAGGAAGCACAGTTCTTTTGTTCTGAGCAAGCTCACTGTTCTGGCCCTATAGGAAACACAGTAGAGTAGAAGAGTGCTCTTTTCTCAAAAGCAGAGTGTGTTTCTTGTAAGGCGAGCTAGCGTTTGTTTCCCAGTCCTAAATGGAGTTGAATCACATGCAGTTTCTGGTCCTATGAGCAAGAGTTGTTTTCTGGTAAGAAGAGTCACTATTGTGCTCCCATTTTCATACACAGGGCAAATAGCTCTCGCGTCTGTTCCCAGCATGTACAGTGTATTGGACTGAAGAGGATCTACAGTTCTTGTCAGTTTCCTAAGCAGAGTTGAACTAGATATAGTCGGTGTGTGTAGGAAGCACAGTTCTTTTGTTCTGAGCAAGCTCACTATTCTGGCCCTACAAAAAAACACATTAGACTAGAAGAGTGCTGTTTTCTCAAAAGCAGAGTGTGTTTCTTGTAAGGCAAGCTAGCGTTTGTTTCCCAGTCTTAAAAGGAGTTGAGTCACATGCAGTTTCTGGTCCTACGAGCAAGAGTTTTTTTCTGGTAGGGAAAGTCACTATTGCGCTCCCATTGTCATTCACAGGGCAAATAGCACTGGCGTCTGTTCCTAGCAAGTACAGTGTATTGATTGGACTGAAGAGGTGCTACTGTTCTTGTCAGTTTCCTAAGCAGAGTTGAACTAGATATAACCCGTGTGTGTAGGAAGCACAGTTCTTTGTTCTGTGCAAGCTCACTATTCTGGCCCTAAAAGAATCACAGTAGAGTAGAAGAGTGCTCTTTTCTCAAATCAGAGTGTGTTTCTTGTAATGCGAGCTAGCATTTGTTTCCTAGTCCTACATGTAGTTGAATCACATGCAGTTTTTGATCCTACGAGCAAGAGTTGTTTTCTGGTAAGGAAAGTCACTATTGTGCTCCCATTGCCATACACAGTGCAAATAGCACTGGCGTCTGTTCCCAGCATGTACAGTGTATTGGCCTCAAAAGGAGCTACTGTTCTTGTCAGTTTGGTAAGCAGAGTTGAACTAGACATGGCCCGTGTGTGTAGGAAGCACAGTTCTTTTGTTCTGAGCAAGCTCACTGTTCTGACCCCATAGTAAACACAGTAGAGTACAAGAGTGCTCTTTTCTCAAAAGGAGAGTATGTTTCTTGTAAGGTGACCTAGTGTTTGTTTCCCAGTCCTAAATGAAGTTGAATCAAATGCAGTTTCTGGTCCTACGAGCAAGAGTTGTTTTCTGGTAAGAAGAGTCACTATTGCGCTCGCGTTGTCATACACAGGGCATGTAGCACTGGCGTCTGTTCCAAGAATGTACTGTGTATTGGACTGAAGAGGATCTACTATTCTTGTCAGTTTCCTAAGCAGAATTGAACTAGATATGGCCGTGTGTGTATGAAGCACAGTTCTTTTGTTCTGATCAAGCTTACTGTTTTGGCCCTATAGGAAACACAGTAGAGTAGAAGAGTGCTCTTTTCTCATAAGCAGAGTGTGTTTCTTGTAAGGCGAGCTAGCGTTTGTTTCCCAGTGGTAAATGGAGTTGAATCACATGCAGTTTTTGGTTCTACGAACAAGAGTTCTTTTCTGGTAAGGACAGTCACTATTGCGCTCCCACTGCCATACACAGTGCAAATAGCTCTTGCGTCTGTTCCCACCAAGTACAGGGTATTGGACTGAAGAGGAGCTACTGTTCTTGTCAGTTTCCTAAGCAGAGTTGAACTCGATATGGCCCGTGTGTGTAGGAAGCACAGTTCTTTTGTTCTGAGCAAGCTCACTGTTCGGATCCCATAGGAAACACAGTAGAGTAAAAGAGTGGTCTTTTCTCAAAAGCAGTGTGTGTTTCTTGTAAGGCGAGCTAGTGTTTGTTTCCCAGTAAGAAATGGAGTTGAATCCCATTCAGTTTCTGGTCCTACGAGCAAGAGTTGTTATCTGGTAAGAAGAGTCACTATTGTGCTCCCATTTCCATACACAGTGCAAATAGCACTCGCGTCTGTTCACATCAAGTACAGTGTATTGGAATGAAGAAGAGCTACTGTTCTTGTCAGTTTCCTAAGCAGAGTTGAACTAGATATGTCCCGTGTGTTTAGGAAGCACAGTTCTTTTGTTCTGAGCAAGCTCACTGTTCGGACCCCATAGGAAACACAGTAGAGTAGAAGAGTGCTCTTTTCTCAAAAGCAGAGTGTGTTTCTTGTAATCGAGCTAGGGTTTGTTTCCCAGTCCTAAATGGAGTTGTGTCACATGCAGTTTATGGTCCTATGAGCAAGAGTTGTTTTCTGGTAAGAAGAGTCACTATTGCGCTCCCATTGTCATACAGAGGGCAAATAGTACTGGCGTCTGTTCCCAGCATGTACAGAGTATTGGACTGAAGAGGATCTACTGTTCTTGTCAGTTTCCTAAGCAGAGTTGAACTAGATATAGTCGGTGTGTGTAGGAAGCACAGTTCTTTTCTTCTGAGCAAGCTCACTATTCTGGCCCTACAAAAAAACACATTAGACTAGAAGAGTGCTCTTTTCTCAAAAGCAGAGTTTGTTTATTGTAAGGCGAGCTAGCGTTTGTTTCCCAGTTATAAATGGAGTTGAATCACGTGCAGTTTCTGGTCCTATGAGCAAGAGTTGTTTTCTGGTAAGAAGAGTCACTATTGCGCTCCCATTACCATACACAGGGCAAATAGCACTGGCGTCTGTTCCCAGCATATACAGTGTATTGGACTGAAGAGGAGCTACTGTTCTTGTCAGTTTCCTAAGGAGATTTGAACTAGATATAGCCCGTGTGTGTAGGAAGCACAGTTCTTTTGTTCTGAGCAAGCTCACTATTCTGGCCCTATAGGAAACACAGTAGAGTAGAAGAGTGCTCTTTTCTCAAAAGCAGAGTTTTTTTTTGTAAAGTGAGCTAGCGTTTGTTTCCCAGTCCTAAATGGAGTTGAATCACATGCAGTTTTTGATCCTATGAGCAAGAGTTGTTTTCTGGTAAGGAAAATCACTATTGCGCTCCCATTGCCACACACAGTGCAAAGAGGACTCGCGTCTGTTCCCATCAAGTACAGTGTATTGGACTGAAGAGGAGCTACTGTTCTTGTCAGTGTCCTAAGCAGAGTTGAACTAGATATAGCCCGTGTGTGTAGGAAGCACAGTTCTTTTGTTGTGAGCAAGCTCACTATTCTGGTCCTATAGGAAATACTTTAGAGTAGAAGAGTGCTCTTTTCTCAAAAGCAGAGAGTGTTTCTTGTAAGGCGAGCTAACGTTTGTTTCCCGTCCTAAAAGGAGTTGAATCACATGCAGTTTCTGGTCCTATGAGCAAGAGTTGTTTTCTGGTAAGAAGAGTCACTATTTCGCTCCCATTGCCATATACAGTGCAAATAGCACTCGCGTCTGTTCCCAGCAAGTACAGTGTATGGGACTGAGGAGGATCTACTGTTCTTGTTAGTTTCCTAAGCAAAATTGAACTAGATATGGCCGTGTGTGTAGGAAGCACAGTTCTTTTGTTCTGAGTAAGCTCACTGTTCTGGCCCTATAGGAAACACAGTAGATTAGAAGACTGATCTTTTCTCAAAAGCAGAGTGTGTTTCTTGTAAGGGGACCTAGCATTTGTTTCCCAGTCCTAAATGTAGTTGAATCACATGCAGTTTTTGATCCTACGAGCAAGAGTTGTTTTCTGGTAAGGAAAATCACTATTGCGCTCCAATTGCCACACACAGTGCAAAGAGGACTCGCGTCTGTTCCCATCAAGTTCAGTGTATTGGACTGAAGAGGAGCTCCTGTTCTTGTCAGTTTCCTAAGCAGATTTGAACTAGATATGGCCCGTGTTTGTAGGAAGCACAGTTCTTTTGTACTGTAAGCTCACTGATCGAACCCATAGGAAACACATTAGAGTAGAAGAGTGCCCTTTTATCAAAAGCAGAGTGTTTTTCTTGTAAGGCAAGCTAGCGTTTGTTGCACAGTCCTAAATGGAGTTGAATCACATGCAGTTTCTGGTCCTACGAGCAAGAGTTGTTTTTCTTGTAAGAAGAGTCACTATTGCGCTCCCATTGTCATACACAGGGCAAATAGCACTGGCGTCTGTTCCCAGCATGTACAGTGTATTGGACTGAAGAGGATGTATTGTTCTTGTCAGTTTCCTAAGCAGAGTTGAAATAGATATGTCCCGTGTGTGTAGGAAGCACAGTTCTTTTGTTCTGAGCACGCTCACTATTCTGGCCCTATAGGAAACACAGTAGAGTAGAAGAGTGCTCTTTTCTCAAAAGCAGAGTGTTTTTCTTGTAAAGCGAGCTAGCGTTTGTTTCCCACTCCTAAATGGAGTTGAATCACATGCAGTTTCTGGTCCTACGAGCAAGAGTTGTTTTCTGGTAAGAAGAGTCACTATTGTGCTCCCATTGTCATACACAGGGCAAATAGCACTGGCGTCTGTTACCAGCAAGTACAGTGTATGGGACAGAAGAGGATCTACTGTTCTTGTCTGTTTCCTAAGCAGAATTGAACTAAATATGGCCGTGTGTGTAGGAAGCACAGTTCTTTTGTTCTGAGCAAGCTCACTGTTTTGGCCCTCTAGGAAACACAGTAGAGTAGAAGAGTGCTCTATTCTCAAAAGCAGAGTGTGTTTCTTGTAAGGCGAGCTAGCGTTTGTTTCCCAGTCCTAAATGGAGTTGAATCACATGCAGTTTTTTGTCCTACGAGCTAGAGTTGTTTTCTGGTAAGGAAAGTCACTATTGAGCTCCCATTGCCATACATAGTGCAAATAGCACTCACGTCTGTTCCAAGCAAGTACACTGTATTTAACTGAAGATGAGCTACTGTTCTTCTTAGTTTCCTAAGCAGAGTTGAACTAGATATAGCACGTGTGTGTAGGAAGCACAGTTCTTTTGTTCTGAGCAAGCTCACTGTTCTAGCCCTATAGGAAACACAGTAAAGAAGAGTGATCTTTTCCCAAAAGCAGAGTGTGTTTCTTGTAAGCGGAGCTAGCATTT
This sequence comes from Peromyscus eremicus, assembly GCF_949786415.1. Classification (NCBI taxonomy): domain Eukaryota; kingdom Metazoa; phylum Chordata; class Mammalia; order Rodentia; family Cricetidae; genus Peromyscus; species Peromyscus eremicus. Next base: position 98,668 of record NW_026734633.1, read on the forward strand.
GTTTCCCAGTCCTAAATGGAGTTGAATCACGTGCAGTTTTTGATCCTAAGAGCAAGAGTTGTTTTCTGGTAAGGAAAATCACTATTGCGCTCCCATTGCCACACACAGTGCAAAGAGGACTCGTGTCTGTTCCCATCAAGTACAGTGTATTGGACTGAAGAGGAGCTACTGTTCTTGTCAGTTTCCTAAGCAGAGTTGAACTAGATATGGCCCGTGTGTGTAGGAAGCACAGTTCTTTTGTACTATAAGCTCACTGATCGAACCCATAGGAAACACATTAGAGTAGAAGAGTGCCCTTTTCTCAAAAGCAGAGTGTTTTTCTTGTAAGGCAAGCTAGCGTTTGTTGCGCAGTCCTAAATGGAGTTGAATTACATGCAGTTTCTGGTCCTATGATCAAGAGTTTTTTTTCTGGTAAGAAGAGTCACTATTGAATTCCCATTGTCATACACTGGGCAAATAGCACTGGCGTCTGTTCCCATCAAGTACAGTGTATTGGACTGAAGAGGAGCTACTGTTCTTGTCAGTTTCCTAAGCAGAGTTGAACTAGATATAGCCCGTGTGTGTAAGAAGCACAGTACTTTTGTTCTGAGCAAGCTCACTGTTTGGACCACAAAGGAAACACAGTAGAGTAGAAGAGTGCTCTTTTCTCAAAAGCAGAGTGTGTTTCTTGTAAGGCGAGCTAGCGTTTGTTTCGCAGTCCTAAATGGAGTTGAATCACATGCAGTTTGTGGTCCTATGAGCAAGAGATGTTTTCTGGTAAGAAGAGTCACTATTGCGGTCCCATTGTCGTACACATTGCAAATAGCACTAGCATCTTTCCCCTGCATGTACAGTGTATTGGACTGAAGAGGATCTACTGTTCTTGTCAGTTTCCTAAGCAGAATTGAACTGGATATGTCCCGTGTGTGTAGGAAGCACAGTTCTTTTGTTCTGAGCAAGCTCACTGTTCAGACCACATAGGAATTACTGCAGAGTAGAAGAGTGCTCTTTTCTCAAAAGCAGAGTGTGTTTCTTGTAAGGCGAGCTAGCGTTTCTTTAGCAGTCCTAAATGGAGTTGAATCCCATGCAGTTTCTGGTCCTACGAGCAAGAGTTGTTTTCTGGTAAGAAGAGTCACTATTGCGCTCCCATTGACATACACAGGGCAAATAGCACTGGCGTCTGTTCCCAGCATGTACAGTGTATTGGACTGAAGAGGAACTACTGTTCTTGTCAGTTTCCTAAGCAGAGTTGAACTAGATATAGTCGGTATGTGTAGGAAGCACAGTTCTTTTGTTCTGAGCAAGCTCACTATTCTGGCCCTACAAAAAACACATTAGACTAGAAGAGTGCTGTTTTCTCAAAAGCAGAGTGTGTTTATTGTAAGGCGAGCTAGCATTTGTTTCCCAGTTATATATGGTGTTGAATCACATGCAGTGTCTGGTCTTACGAGCAAGAGTTGTTTTCTGGTAAGAAGAGTCACTATTGCGCTCCCATTATCATACACAGGGCAAAAAGCACTGGCGTCTGTTCCCAGCATGTACAGTGTATTGGACTGAAGAGGAGCTACTGTTCTTGTCAGTTTCCTAAGCCGCGTTGAACTAGATATAGCCCGTGTGTGTAGGAAGCACAGTTATTTTGTTCTGAGCAAGCTCATTATTCTGGCCATATAGGAAACACAGTAGAGTAGAAGACTGCTCTTTTCTCAAAAGCAGAGTGTTTTTCTTGAAAAGCGAGCTAGAGTTTGTTTCCCAGTCCTAAATGGAGTTGAATCACATGCAGTTTCTGGTCCTACGAGCAAGAGTTGTTTTCTGGTAAGAAGTGTCACTATTGTGCTCCCATTGTCATACACAGGGCAAATAGCACTGGCGTCTGTTCCCAGCAAGTACAGTGTATGGGACGGAAGAGGATCTACTGTTCTTGTCAGTTTCCTAAGCAGAATTGAACTTGATATGGCCGTGTGTGTAGGAAGCACAATTCTTTTGTTCTGAGCAAGCTCACTGTTTTGGCCCTGTAGGAAACACAGTAGAGTAGAAGAGTTCTCTTTTTTCAAAAGCAGAGTGTGTTTCTTGTAAGGCGAGCTAGCGTTTGTTTCCCAGTCCTAAATTGAGTTGAATCACATGCAGTTTTTGGTCCTAAGAGCTAGAGTTGTTTTCTGGTAAAGAAAGTCTCTATTGAGCTCCCATTGCCATACATAGTGCAAATAGCACTCGCGTCTGTTTCCAGCAAGTACACGGTATTGGACTGAAGATGAGCTACTGTTCTTCTCAGTTTCCTAAGCAGAGTTGAACTAGATATGGCCCCTGTGCGTAGGAAGCACAGTTCTTTTTTTCTCAGCAAGCTCACTATTCTGGCCCTATAGGAAACACAGTAGAGTAGAAGAGTGCTCTTTTCTCAAAAGCAGATTCTGTTTCTTGTAAGGCCAGCTAGCGTTTGGTTCCCAGTCTTAAATAGAGTTGAATCACATCCAGTTTCTGGTCCTACGAGCTAGAGTTGTTTTCTGGTAAGGAAAGTCACTATTGCGCTCCCATTGACATACACAGTGCAAATAGCACTCGCGTCAGTTCCCAGCAAGTACAGTGTATTGGACTGAAGAGGAGCTACTGTTCTTGTCAGTTTCCTAAGTAGAGTTGAACTAGATATGGCCCGTGTGTGTAGGAAGCACAGTTCTTTTGTTCTGAGCAAGCTCACTGTTCGGACTCCATAGGAAACACTGTAGAGTAGAAGAGTGCTCTTTTCTCAAAAGAAGAGAGTGCTTCTTGTAAGGCAAGCTAGCGTTTGTTTCCCGTCCTAAAAGGAGTTGGATCACATGCAGTTTCTGGTCCTACGAGCAAGAGTTGTTTTCTGGTAAGAAGAGTCACTATTTCGTTCCCATTGCCATATACAGTGCAAATAGCACTCGCGTCTGTTCCCAGCAAGTACAGTGTATGGGACTGAAGAGGATCTACTGTTCTTGTTAGTTTCCTAAGCAAAATTGAACTAGATATGGCCGTGTGTGTAGGAAGCACAGTTCTTTTGTTCTGAGTAAGCTCCCTGTTCTGGCCCTATAGGAAACACAGTAGAGTAGAAGAGTGATCTATTCTCAAAAGCAGAGTGTGTTTCTTGTAAGGGGAGCTAGCGTTTGTTTCCCAGTCCTAAATGGAGTTGAATCACGTGCAGTTTTTGATCCTATGAGCAAGAGTTGTTTTCTGGTAAGGAAAATCACTATTGCGCTGCCATTGCCACACACAGTGCAAAGAGGACTCGCGTCTGTTCCCATCAAGTACAGTGTATTGGACTGAAGAGGAGCTACTGTTCTTGTCAGTTTCCTAAGCAGAGTTGAACTAGATATGGCCCGTGTTTGTAGGAATCACAGTTCTTTTGTACTGTAAGCTCACTGATCGAACCCATAGGAAACACATTAGAGTAGAAGAGTGCCCTTTTCTCAAAAGCAGAGTGTTTTTCTTGTAAGGAAAGCTAGTGTTTGTTGCGCAGTCCTAAATGGAGTTCAATCACATGCAGTTTCTGGTCCTACGAGCAAGAGTTTTTTTTCTGGTAAGAAGAGTCACTACTGAACTCTTATTGTCATACTCAAGGCAAATAGCACTGGCGTCTGTTCCCAGCAAGTACAGTGTATTGGACTGAAGAGGAGCTACTGTTCTTGTCAGTTTCCTAAGCAGAGTTGAACTAGATATAGTCCGTGTGTGTAGGAAGCACAGTTCTTTTGTTCTGACAAGCTCACTATTCTGGCCCTATAGGAAACACAGTAGAGTAGAAGAGTGCTCTTTTCTCATAAGCAGAGTGTGTTTCTTGTAAGGCGAGCTAGCGTTTGTTTCCCAGTCCTAAATTGAGTTGAATCACATGTAGTTTCTGGTCCTACGAGCAAGAGTTGTTTTCTGGTAAGAAGAGTCACTATTGCGCTCCCATTGACATATACAGGGCAAATAGCACTGGAGTCTGTTCCCAGCATGTACAGTGTATTGGAATGAAGAGGAGCTACTGTTCTTGTCAGTTTCCTAAGCAGAGTTGAACTAGATATAGTCGGTGTGTGTAGGAAGCACAGTTCTTTTGTTCTGAGCAAGCTCACTATTCTGGCCCTACAAAAAAAACATTAGACTAGAAGAGTACTCTTTTCTCAAAAGCAGAGTGTGTTTCTTGTAAGGCGAGCTAGTGTTTGTTTCCCAGTCTGAAATGGAGTTGAATCCCCTGCAGTTTCTGGTCCTACGAGCAAGAGTTGTTGTCTGGTAAGAAGAGTCACTATTGTGCTCCCATTGTCATACACGGGGCAAATAGCACTGGCGTCTGTTCCCAGCATGTACAGTGTATTGGACTGAAGAGGATCTACTGTTCTTGTCAGTTTCCTAAGCAGAATTGAACTAGATATGGCTGTGTGTGTAGGAAGCACAGTTCTTTTGTTCTGAGCATGCTCACTGTTCTGGCCCTATAAGAAACACAGTAGAGTAGAAGAGTGATCGTTTCTCAAAAGCAGAGTGTGTTTCTTGTAAGGTGAGCTAGCGTTTGTTTCCCAGTTCTAAATGGAGTTGAATCACATGCAGTTTCTGGTCATACTAGCAAGCGTCGTTTTCTGGTAGGAAAGTCACTATTGTGCTCCCATTGCCACACACAGTGCAAATAGCACTCGCGTCTGTTCCCAGCCAGTAAAGTGTATTGGACTGAAGAGGAGCTACTGTTCTTGTCAGTTTCCTAAGCAGAGTTGAACTAGATATGGCCCGTGTGTGTAGGAAGCACAGTTCTTTTGTTCTTAGCAAGCTCACTTTTCGGACCCCATAGGAAACACATTAGAGTAGAAGAGTGCTCTTTTCTAAAAAGTAGAGGGTGTTTCTTGTAAGGAGAGCTTGTGTTTGTTTCCCAGTCCTAAATGGAGTTGAATCACATGCATACTCTGGTCCTATGAGCAAGAGTTATATTCTGGTAAGAAGAGTCACTATTGTGCTCCCACTGACATACACAGGGCAAATAGCACTGGCGTCCCTTCCCAGCATGTACAGTGTATTGGACTGAAGAGGAGCTACTGTTCTTGTCAGTTTCCTAAGCAGAGTTGAACTAGATATGGCCGTGTGTGTAGGAAGCACAGTTCTTTTGTTCTGAGCAAGCTCACTGTTCGGAACCCATAGGAAACACAGTAGAGTAGAGAGTGCTCTTTTCTCAAAAGCAGCGTGTGTTTCTTGGAAGGCAAGCTATTGTTTGTTTCCTAGTCATAAATGGAGTTGAATCACATGCAGTTTCTGGTCCTACGAGCAAGAGTTGTTTTCTCGTAAGAAGAGTCACTATTGCGCTCCCATTGTCATACACAGGGCAAATAGCACTGGTGTCTGTTCCCAGCATGTACACTGTATTGGACTGAAGAGGATCTACTGTTCTTGTCAGTTTCCTAAGCAGAGTTGAACTAGATATGGCCGTGTGTGTAGGAAGCACAGTTCTTTTGTTCTCAGCAAGCTCACTCTTTTGGCCCTATAGGAAACACAGTAGAGTAGAAGAGTGCTCTTTTCTCAAAAGCAGAGTGTGTTTCTTGTAAGACGAGCTAGCGTTTGTTTCCTAGTCCTAAATGGAGTTGAATCACATGCAGTTTTTGGTCCTACGAGCTAGACTTGTTTTCTGGTAAGGAAAGTCACTATGCGCTCCCATTGCCACACACAGTGCATAGAGGACTCGCGTCTGTTCCCATCAAGTACAGTGTATTGGACTGAAGAGGAGCTACTGTTCTTGTCAGTTTCCTAAGCAGAGTTGAACTAGATATGGCCCGTGTGTAGGAAGCAAAGTTCTTTTGTTCTGAGCAAGCCGACTTCTCGGACCGCATAGGAAACACAGTAGAGTAGAAGAGTGCTCTTTTCTCAAAGCAGAGTGTGTTTCTTGTAAGGCGAACTAGTGCATGTTTCCCAGTCTGAAATGGATTTGAATCCCATGCAGTTTCTGGTCCTACGAGCAAGGGATGTTAACTGGTAAGAAGAGTCACTATTGCCCTCCCATTGCCATATACAGTACAAATAGCTCTCGCTTTGTTCCCAGCAAGTACAGTGTATTGGACTGAAGAGGAGCTACTGTTCTTGTCAGTTTCCTAAGCGGAGTTAAACTAGATATGGCCCGTGTGCGTAGGAAGCACAGTTCTTTTGTTCTGAGCAAGCTCACTATTCTGGCCCTATAGGAAACACAGTAGAGTAGAAGAGTGCACTTTTCTGAGAAGCAGAGTGTCCTACAAGCAAGAGTTGTTTTCTGGTAAGGAAAGTCACTATTGTGCTCCCATTGCCACACACAGTGCAAATAGGACTTGCGTCTGTTCCCATCAAGTACAGTGTCTTCGACTGAAGAGGAGCTACTGTTCTTGTCAGTTTCCTAAGCAGAGTTGAACTAGATATGGCCCGTGTGTGTAGGAAGCACAGTTCTTTTGTTCTGAGCCATCTCGCTGTTCGGACCAAATAGGAAACACCATAGAGTAGAAGAGTGCCCTTTTCTCAAAAGCATTGTGTATTTCTTGTAAGGCGAGCTAGGGTTTGTTTCCCTGTCATAAATGGATTTGAATCAAATGCAGTTTCTGGTCCCACGAGCAAGAGTTGTTTTCTGGTAAGAAGAGTCACTATTGCGCTCCCATTATCATACATAGGACAAATAGCACTGGCATCTGTTCCCAGCATGTACAGTGTATTAGACTTAAGAGGATCTACTGTTCTTGTCAGTTTCCTAAGCAGAATTGATCTAGATATGGCGCGTGTGTGTAGGAAGCACAGTTCTTTTGTTCTGAGCAAGCTCACTGTTCTGGCCCTATAGGAAACATAGTAGAGTAGAAGAGTGCTCTTTTCTCAAAAGCAGAGTGTGTTTCTTGTAAGGCGAGCTAGCGTTTGTTTCCAAGTCTTAAATGGAGTTGAATCACATGCAAATCTGGTCCTATGAGCAATAGTTGTTTTCTGGTAAGAAGAGTCATTATTGTGCTTCCATTGTCATACAAAAAGCAAATAGCACTGTCGTCTGTTCCCAGCATGTACAGTGTATTGGACTGAATAGGAGCTACTGTTCTTGTCAGTTTCCTAAACAGAATTGAACTAGATATGGCCGTGTGTGTAGGAAGCACAGTTCTTTTGTTCTGAGCAAGCTCACTGTTCTGGCCCTACAGGAAACACAGTAGAGTAGAAGAGTGCTCTTTTCTCAAAAGCAGAGTGTGTTGCTTGTAAGGCGAGCTAGCGTTTGTTTTCCAGACCTAAATGGAGTTGAATCACATGCAGTTGTTGGTCCCACGAGCAAGAGTTGTTTTCTGGTAAGGAAAGTCACTATTGTGCTCCCATTGCCATGCACAGTGCAAAGAGCACTCGCGTCTGATCCCAGCAAGTACAGTGTATTGTACTGAATATGAGGTATTGTTCTTGTCAGTTTCCTAAGCAGAGTTGAACTAGATATGGACCATGTGTGTAGGAAGCACAGTTCTTTTGTTCTGAGCAAGCTCACTGTTCGGACCCCATAAGAAACACAGTAGAGTAGAAGAGTGCTCTTTTCTCAAAAGCAGAGTGTGTTTCTTGTAATGCTAGCTAGCGTTTGTTTCCCAGTCCTAAATGTAGTTGAATCCCATGCAGTTTTTCGTCCTATGATCAAGAGTTGTTTTCTGGTAAGAAGAGTCACTATAGCGCTCCAATTGCCATACACACTGCAAATAGCATACGCGTCAGTTCCCAGCAAGTAATGTGTATTGGACTGAAGAGGAGCTACTGTTCTTGTCAGATTCCTAAGCAGAGTTGAACTAGATATGGCCCGTGTGTGTAGGAAGCACAGTTCTTTTGTTCTGAGCAAGCTCACTTTTCGAACCCCATAGGAAACACATTAGATTGAAGAGTGCTCTTTTCTAAAAACAGAGTGTGTTTCTTGTAAGGCGAGCTAGCGTTTGTTTCCCAGTCCTAAATGGAGTTGAATCACATGCAGTTTCTGGTCCTACGAGCAAGAGCTGTTTTCTGGTAAGAAGAGTCACTATTGTGCTCCCATTGTCATACACAGTGCAAATAGCACTGTCGTCTGTTCCCAGCATGTACAGTGTATTGGACTGAAGGAGATCTACTGTTCTTGTCAGTTTCCTAAGCAGAATTGAACTAGATATGGTAGTGTGTGAAGGAAGCACAGTTTTTTTGTTTTGAGCAAGCTCACTGTTTTGGCCCTATAGGAAACACAGCAGAGTAGAAGATGTTCTTTTCTCAAAAGTAGAGTGTGTTTCTTGTAAGGCGAGCTAGCGTTTGTTTTCCAGTCCTAAAAGGAGTTGAATCACATGCAGTTGTTTGTCCCACGTGTAAGAGTTGTTTTCTGGTAAGGAAAGTCACTATTGTGCTCCCATTGCCATACACAGTGCAAATAGCACTGGCGTCTGTTCCCAGCATGTACAGTGTATTGGACTGAAGAGGAGCTACTGTTCTTGTCAGTTTCCTAAGCAGAGTTGAACTATATATGGCCGTGCGTGTAGGAAGCACAGTTCTTTTGTTCTGAGCAAGCTCACTGTTCGGAACCCATAGGAAACACAGTAGAGTAGAAGAGTGCTCTTTTCTCAAAAGCAGAGTGTGTTTCTTGTAATGCTAGCTAGCATTTGTTTCCCAGTCCTAAATGGGAGTTGAATCACATGCAGTTTCTGGTCCTACGAGCAAGAATTTTTTTCTGGTAAGAAGAGTCACTATTGTGCTCCCACTCTCATACACAGGGCAAATAGCACTGGCGTCTGTTCCCAGCAAATACAGTGTATTGGACTGAAGAGGAGCTACTGTTCTTTTCAGTTTCCTAAGCAGAGTTGAACTAGATATAGCCCATGTGTTTAGGAAGCACAGTTCTTTTTTTCTGAGCAAGCTCACTGTTTTGGCCCTATAGGAAACACAGTAGAGTAGAAGAGTGCTCTTTTCTCAAAAGCAGAGTGTGTTTCTTGTAAGGCGAGCTAGCGTTTGTTTCCCAGTCCTAAATGGAGTTGAATCACATGCAGTTTTTGGTCCTACAAGCAAGAGTTGTTTTCTGGTAAGGAAAGTCACTATTGTGCTCCCATTGCCACACACAGTGCAAATAGGAATTGCGTCTGTTCCCATCAAGTACAGTGTATTGGACTGAAGAGGAGCTACTGTTCTTGTCAGTTTCCTAAGCAGAGTTGAACTAGATATGGCCCGTGTGTGTAGGAAGTACAGTTCTTTTGTTCTGAGCCATCTCGCTGTTCGGACCAAATAGGAAACACCATAGAGTAGAAGAGTGCCCTTTTCTCAAAAGCATTGTGTATTTCTTGTAAGGCGAGCTAGGGTTTGTTTCCCTGTCCTAAATAGATTTGAATCACATGCAGTTTTTGGTCCAACGAGCAAGAGTTGTTTTCTGGTAAGAAGAGTCACTATTGCGCTCCCGTTATCATACATAGGACAAATAGCACTGGCATCTGTTCCCAGCATGTACAGTGTATTGGACTTAAGAGGATCTACTGTTCTTGTCAGTATCCTAAGCAGAATTGATCTAGATATGGCGCGTGTGTGTAGGAAGCACAGTTCTTTTGTTCTGAGCAAGCTCACTGTTCTGGCCCTATAGGAAACATAGTAGAGTAGAAGAGTGCTCTTTTCTCAAAAGCAGAGTGTGTTTCTTGTAAGGCGAGCTAGCGTTTGTTTCCAAGTCTTAAATAGAGTTGAATCACATGCAAATCTGGTCCTATGAGCAATAGTTGTTTTCTGGTAAGAAGAGTCATTATTGTGCTCCCATTGTCATACAAAAAGCAAATAGCACTGTCGTCTGTTCCCAGCATGTACAGTGTATTGGACTGAAGAGGAGCTACTGTTCTTGTCAGTTTCATAAAGAGAATTGAACTAGATATGGCCGTGTGTGTAGGAAGCACAGTTCTTTTGTTCTGAGCATGCTCACTGTTCTGGCCCTACAGGAAACACAGTAGAGTAGAAGAGTGCTCTTTTCTCAAAAGCAGAGTGTGTTGCTTGTAAGGCGAGGTAGCGTTTGTTTTCCAGTCCTAAATGGAGTTGAATCACATGCAGTTGTTGGTCCCACGAGCAAGAGTTGTTTTCTGGTAAGGAAAGTCACTATTGTGCTCCCATTGCCATGCACAGTGCAAAGAGCACTCGCGTCTGATCCCAGCAAGTACAGTGTATTGTACTGAAGATGAGGGATTGTTCTTGTCAGTTTCCTAAGCAGAGTTGAACTAGATATGGACCGTGTGTGTAGGAAGCACAGTTCTTTTGTTCTGAGCAAGCTCACTGTTCGGACCCCATAGGAAACACAGTAGAGTAGAAGAGTGCTCTTTTCTCAAAAGCAGAGTGTGTTTCTTGTAATGCTAGCTAGCGTTTGTTTCCCAGTCCTAAATGTAGTTGAATCCCATGCAGTTTTTCGTCCTATGATCAAGAGTTGTTTTCTGGTAAGAAGAGTCACTATAGCGCTCCTATTGCCATACACACTGCAAATAGCACTCACGTCTGTTCCCAGCAAGTAATGTGTATTGGACTGAAGAGGAGCTACTGTTCTTGTCAGATTCCTAAGCAGAGTTGAACTAGATATGGCCCGTGTGTGTAGGAAGCACAGTTCTTTTGTTCTGAGCAAGCTCACTTTTTGAACCCCATAGGAAACACATTAGATTGAAGAGTGCTCTTTTCTAAAAACAGAGTGTGTTTCTTGTAAGGCGAGCTAGCGTTTGTTTCCCAGTCCTAAATGGAGTTGAATCACATGCAGTTTCTGGTCCTATGAGCAAGAGCTGTTTTCTGGTAAGAAGAGTCACTATTGTGCTCCCATTGTCATACATGGTGCAAATAGCACTGTCGTCTGTTCCCAGCATGTACAGTGTATTGGACTGAAGGGGATCTACTGTTCTTGTCAGTTTCCTAAGCAGAATTGAACTAGATATGGTAGTGTGTGAAGGAAGCACAGTTTTTTTTGTTCTGAGCAAGCTCACTGTTTTGGCCCTAGAGGAAACACAGCAGAGTTGAAGATGTTCTTTTCTCAAAATAGAGTGTGTTTCTTGTAAGGCGAGCTAGCGTTTGTTTTCCAGTCCTAAATGGAGTTGAATCACATGCAGATGTTTGTCCCACGTGTAAGAGTTGTTTTCTGGTAAGGAAAGTCACTATTGTGCTCCCATTGCCATACACAGTGCAAATAGCACTGGCGTCTGTTCCCAGCATGTACAGTGTATTGGACTGAAGAGGAGCTACTGTTCTTGTCAGTTTCCTAAGCAGAGTTGAACTATATATGGCCGTGTGTGTAGGAAGCACAGTTCTTTTGTTCTGAGCAAGCTCACTGTTCGGAACCCATAGGAAACACAGTAGAGTAGAAGAGTGCTCTTTTCTCAAAAGCAGAGTGTGTTTCTTGTAATGCTAGCTAGCGTTTGTTTCCCAGTCCTAAATGGGAGTTGAATCACATGCAGTTTCTGATCCTACGAGCAAGAATTGTTTCCTGGTAAGAAGAGTCACTATTGTGCTCCCACTCTCATACACAGGGCAAATAGCACTGGCGTCTGTTCCCAGCAAATACAGTGTATTGGACTGAAGAGGAGCTACTGTTCTTTTCAGTTTCCTAAGCAGAGTTGAACTAGATATAGCCCATGTGTTTAGGAAATACAGTTCTTTTTTTCTGAGCAAGCTCACTGTTTTGGCCCTATAGGAAACACAGTAGAGTAGAAGAGTGTTCTTTTCTCAAAAGCAGAGTGTGTTTCTTGTAAGGCGAGCTAGCGTTTGTTTCCCAGTCCTAAATGGAGTTGAATCACATGCAGTTTTTGGTCCTACAAGCAAGAGTTGTTTTCTGGTAAGGAAAGTCACTATTGTGCTCTCATTGCCACACACAGGGCAAATAGGACTTGCGTCTGTTCCCATCAAGTACTGTGTATTGGACTGAAGAGGAGCTACTGTTCTTGTCAGATTCCTAAGCAGATTTGAACTAGATATGGCCCGTGTGTGTATGAAGCACAGTTCTTTTGTTCTGAGCAAGCTCACTTTTCGAACCCCATAGGAAACACATTAGATTGAAGAGTGCTCTTTTTTAAAAAGCAGAGTGTTTTTCTTGTAAGGCGAGCTAGCGTTTGTTTCCCAGTCCTAAATGGAGTTGAATCACATGCAGTTTCTGGTCCTACGAGCAAGAGCTGTTTTTTGGTAAGAAGAGTCACTATTGTGCTCCCATAGTCATACACAGTGCAAATAGCACTGTCGTCTGTTCCCAGCATGTACAGTGTATTGGACTGAAGATGATCTACTGTTCTTGTCAGTTTCCTAAGCAGAGTTGAACTAGATATGGCCCGTGTGTGTAGGAAGCACAGTTCTTTTGTTCTGAGCAAGCTCACTGTTCGGACCCCATAGGAAACACAGTAGAGTAGAAGAGTGCTCTTTTCTCAAAAGCAGAGTGTGTTTTTTGTAAGACGCACTAGCGTTTGTTTCCCAGTCCTAAATGTAGTTGAATCCCATGCAGTTTTTCGTCCTATGAGCATGAGTTGTTTTCTGGTAAGAAGAGTCAGTATAGTGCTCCAATTGCCATACACACTGCAAATAGCACTCGCGTCTGTTCCAAGCAAGTAATGTGTATTGGACTGAAGAGGAGCTACTGTTCTTGTCAGATTCCTAAGCAGAGTTGAACTAAATATGGACCTTGTGTGTAGGAAGCACAGTTCTTTTGTTCTGAGCAAGCTCACTGTTCGGACCCCATAGGAAACACAGTAGAGTAGAAGAGTGCTCTTTTCTCAAAAGCAGAGTGTGTTTCTTGTAAGACGCACTAGCGTTTGTTTCCCAGTCCTAAATGGAGTTGAATCCCATGCAGTTTTTCGTCCTATGAGCAAGAGTTGATTTCTGGTAAGAAGAGTCACTATAGCGCTCCAATTGCCATACACACTACAAATAGCACTCGCGTCTGTTCCCAGCAAGTAATGTGTATTGGACTGAAGAGGAGCTACCGTTCTTGTCAGATTCCTAAGCAGAGTTGAACTAGATATGGCCCGTGTGTGTAGGAAGCACAGTTCTTTGTTCTGAGCAAGCTCACTTTTCGAACCCCATAGGAAACACATTAGATTGAAGAGTGCTCTTTTCTCAAAAGAGGAGTGTGTTTCTTGTAAGGCGAGCTAGCGTTTGTTTCCCAGTCCTAAATGGAGTTGAATCACATGCAGTTTCTGGTCCTACGACCAAGAGCTGTTTTCTGGTAAGAAGGGTCACTATTGTGCTCCCATTGTCATACACAGTGCAAATAGCACTGTCGTCTGTTTTCAGCATGTACAGTGTATTGGACTGAATGGGATCTACTGTTCTTGTCAGTTTCCTAAGCAGAATTGAACTAGATATGGCCGTGTGTGTAGGAAGCACAGTTTTTTTTGTTCTGAGCAAGCTCACTGTTTTGGCCCTATAGGAAACACAGCAGAGTAGAAGATGTTCTTTTCTCAAAAGTAGAGTGTGTTTCTTGTAAGGCGAGCTAGCGTTTGTTTCCCTGTCCTAAATGGGAGTTGAATCACATGCAGTTTCTGGTCCTACGAGCAAGAATTGTTTTCTGGTAAGGAGAGTCACTATTGTCCTCCCACTCTCATACACAGGGCAAATAGCACTGGCGTCTGTTCCCAGCAAATACAGTGTATTGGACTGAAGAGGAGCTACTGTTCTTTTCAGTTTTCTAAGCAGAGTTGAACTAGATATAGCCCATGTGTTTAGGAAGCACAGTTCTTTTTTTCTGAGCAAGCTCACTGTTTTGGCCCTATAGGAAACACAGTAGAGTAGAAGAGTGCTCTTTTCTCAAAAGCAGAGTGTGTTTCTTGTAAGGCCAGCTAGCATTTGTTTCCCAGTCCTAAATGGAGTTGAATCACATGCAGTTTTTGGTCCTACAAGCAAGAGTTGTTTTCTGGTAAGGAAAGTCACTATTGTGCTCCCATTGCCACACACAGTGCAAATAGGAATTGCGTCTGTTCCCATCAAGTACAGTGTATTGGACTGAAGAGGAGCTACTGTTCTTGTCAGTTTCCTAAGCAGAGTTGAACTAGATATGGCCCGTTTGTGTAGGAAGCACAGTTCTTTTGTTCTGAGCCATCTCGCTGTTCGGACCAAATAGGAAACAACATAGAGTAGAAGAGTGCCCTTTTCTCAAAAGCATTGTGTATTTCTTGTAAGGCGAGCTAAGGTTTGTTTCCCTGTCCTAAATGGATTTGAATCACATGCAGTTTCTGGTCCAACGAGCAAGAGTTGTTTTCTGGTAAGAAGAGTCACTATTGCGCTCCCATTATCATACATAGGACAAATAGCACTGGCATCTGTTCCCAGCATGTACAGTGTATTGGACTTAAGAGGATCTACTGTTCTTGTCAGTATCCTAAGCAGAATTGATCTAGATATGGCGCGTGTGTGTAGGAAGCACAGTTCTTTTGTTCTGAGCAAGCTCACTGTTCTGGCCCTATAGGAAACATAGTAGAGTAGAAGAGTGCTCTTTTCTCAAAAGCAGAGTGTGTTTCTTGTAAGGCGAGCTAGCGTTTGTTTCCAAGTCTTAAATAGAGTTGAATCACATGCAAATCTGGTCCTATGAGCAATAGTTGTTTTCTGGTAAGAAGAGTCATTATTGTGCTCCCATTGTCATACAAAAAGCAAATAGCACTGTCGTCTGTTCCCAGCATGTACAGTGTATTGGACTGAAGAGGAGCTACTGTTCTTGTCAGTTTCCTAAAGAGAATTGAACTAGATATGGCCGTGTCTGTAGGAAGCACAGTTCTTTTGTTCTGAGCAAGCTCACTGTTCTGGCCCTACAGGAAACACAGTAGAGTAGAAGAGTGCTCTTTTCTCAAAAGCAGAGTGTGTTGCTTGTAAGGCGAGGTAGCGTTTGTTTTCCAGTCCTAAATGGAGTTGAATCACATGCAGTTGTTGGTCCCACGAGCAAGAGTTGTTTTCTGGTAAGGAAAGTCACTATTGTGCTCCCATTGCCATGCACAGTGCAAAGAGCACTCGCGTCTGATCCCAGCAAGTACAGTGTATTGTACTGAAGATGAGGGATTGTTCTTGTCAGTTTCCTAAGCAGAGTTGAACTAGATATGGACCGTGTGTGTAGGAAGCACAGTTCTTTTGTTCTGAGCAAGCTCACTGTTCGGACCCCATAGGAAACACAGTAGAGTAGAAGAGTGCTCTTTTCTCAAAAGCAGAGAGTGTTTCTTGTAATGCTAGCTAGCGTTTGTTTCCCAGTCCTAAATGTAGTTGAATCCCATGCAGTTTTTCGTCCTATGATCAAGAGTTGTTTTCTGGTAAGAAGAGTCACTATAGCGCTCCTATTGCCATACACACTGCAAATAGCACTCACGTCTGTTCCCAGCAAGTAATGTGTATTGGACTGAAGAGGAGCTACTGTTCTTGTCAGATTCCTAAGCAGAGTTGAACTAGATATGGCCTGTGTGTGTAGGAAGCACAGTTCTTTTGTTCTGAGCAAGCTCACTTTTTGAACCCCATAGGAAACACATTAGATTGAAGAGTGCTCTTTTCTAAAAACAGAGTGTGTTTCTTGTAAGGCGAGCTAGCGTTTGTTTCCCAGTTTTAAATGGAGTTGAATCTCATGCAGTTTCTGGTCCTATGAGCAAGAGCTGTTTTCTGGTAAGAAGAGTCACTATTGTGCTCCCATTGTCATACATGGTGCAAATAGCACTGTCGTCTGTTCCCAGCATGTACAGTGTATTGGACTGAAGGGGATCTACTGTTCTTGTCAGTTTCCTAAGCAGAAATGAACTAGATATGGTAGTGTGTGAAGGAAGCACAGTTTTTTTGTTCTGAGCAAGCTCACTGTTTTGGCCCTATAGGAAACACAGCAGAGTTGAAGATGTTCTTTTCTCAAAATAGAGTGTGTTTCTTGTAAGGCGAGCTAGCGTTTGTTTTCCAGTCCTAAATGGAGTTGAATCACATGCAGATGTTTGTCCCACGTGTAAGAGTTGTTTTCTGGTAAGGAAAGTCACTATTGTGCTCCCATTGCCATACACAGTGCAAATAGCACTGGCGTCTGTTCCCAGCATGTACAGTGTATTGGTCTGAAGAGGAGCTACTGTTCTTGTCAGTTTCCTAAGCAGAGTTGAACTATATATGGCGTTGTGTGTAGGAAGCACAGTTCTTTTGTTCTGAGCAAGCTCACTGTTCGGAACCCATAGGAAACACAGTAGAGTAGAAGAGTGCTCTTTTCTCAAAAGCAGAGTGTGTTTCTTGTAATGCTAGCTAGCGTTTGTTTCCCAGTCCTAAATGGGAGTTGAATCACATGCAGTTTCTGATCCTACGAGCAAGAATTGTTTCCTGGTAAGAAGAGTCACTATTGTGCTCCCACTCTCATACACAGGGCAAATAGCACTGGCGTCTGTTCCCAGCAAATACAGTGTATTGGACTGAAGAGGAGCTACTGTTCTTTTCAGTTTCCTAAGCAGAGTTGAACTAGATATAGCCCGTGTGTTTAGGAAATACAGTTCTTTTTTTCTGAGCAAGCTCACTGTTTTGGCCCTATAGGAAACACAGTAGAGTAGAAGAGTGCTCTTTTCTCAAAAGCAGAGTGTGTTTCTGTAAGGCGAGCTAGCGTTTGTTTCCCAGTCCTAAATGGAGTTGAATCACATGCAGTTTTTGGTCCTACAAGCAAGAGTTGTTTTCTGGTAAGGAAAGTCACTATTGTGCTCTCATTGCCACACACAGGGCAAATAGGACTTGCGTCTGTTCCCATCAAGTACTGTGTATTGGACTGAAGAGGAGCTACTGTTCTTGTCAGATTCCTAAGCAGAGTTGAACTAGATATTGCCCGTGTGTGTATGAAGCACAGTTCTTTTGTTCTGAGCAAGCTCACTTTTCGAACCCCATAGGAAACACATTAGATTGAAGAGTGCTCTTTTTTAAAAAGCAGAGTGTGTTTCTTGTAAGGCGAGCTAGTGTTTGTTTCCCAGTCCTAAATGGAGTTGAATCACATGCAGTTTCTGGTCCTACGAGCAAGAGCTGTTTTCTGGTAAGAAGAGTCACTATTGTGCTCCCATAGTCATACACAGTGCAAATAGCACTGTCGTCTGTTCCCAGCATGTACAGTGTATTGGACTGAAGATGATCTACTGTTCTTGTCAGTTTCCTAAGCAGAGTTGAACTAGATATGGCCCGTGTGTGTAGGAAGCACAGTTCTTTTGTTCTGAGCAAGCTCACTGTTCGGACCCCATAGGAAACACAGTAGAGTAGAAGAGTGCTCTTTTCTCAAAAGCAGAGTGTGTTTTTTGTAAGACGCACTAGCGTTTGTTTCCCAGTCCTAAATGTAGTTGAATCCCATGCAGTTTTTCGTCCTATGAGCATGAGTTGTTTTCTGGTAAAAAGAGTCAGTATAGTGCTCCAATTGCCATACACACTGCAAATAGCACTCGCGTCTGTTCCCAGCAAGTAATGTGTATTGGACTGAAGAGGAGCTACTGTTCTTGTCAGATTACTAAGCAGAGGTGAACTAGATATGGACCTTGTGTGTAGGAAGCACAGTTCTTTTGTTCTGAGCAAGCTCACTGTTCGGACCCCATAGGAAACACAGTAGAGTAGAAGAGTGCTCTTTTCTCAAAAGCAGAGTGTGTTTCTTGTAAGACGCACTAGCGTTTGTTTCCCAGTCCTAAATGTAGTTGAATCCCATGCAGTTTTTCGTCCTATGAGCAAGAGTTGATTTCTGGTAAGAAGAGTCACTATAGCGCTCCAATTGCCATACACACTGCAAATAGCACTCGCGTCTGTTCCCAGCAAGTAATGTGTATTGGACTGAAGAGGAGCTACCGTTCTTGTCAGATTCCTAAGCAGAGTTGAACTAGATATGGCCCGTGTGTGTAGGAAGCACAGTTCTTTTGTTCTGAGCAAGCTCACTTTTCGAACCCCATAGGAAACACATTAGATTGAAGAGTGCTCTTTTCTAAAAAGCAGAGTGTGTTTCTCGTAAGGCGAGCTAGCGTTTGTTTCCCAGTCCTAAATGGAGTTGAATCACATGCAGTTTCTGGTCCTACGAGCAAGAGCTGTTTTCTGGTAAGAAGGGTCACTATTGTGCTCCCATTGTCATACACAGTGCAAATAGCACTGTCGTCTGTTTCCAGCATGTACAGTGTATTGGACTGAAGGGGATCTACTGTTCTTGTCAGTTTCCTAAGCAGAATTGAACTAGATATGGCCGTGTGTGTAGGAAGCACAGTTTTTTTGTTCTGAGCAAGCTCACTGTTTTGGCCCTATAGGAAACACAGCAGAGTAGAAGATGTTCTTTTCTCAAAAGTAGAGTGTGTTTCTTGTAAGGCGAGCTAGCGTTTGTTTTCCTGTCCTAAATGGAGTTGAATCACATGCAGTTGTTTGTCCCACGTGTAAGAGTTGTTTTCTGGTAAGGAAAGTCGCTATTGTGCTCCCATTGCCATACAGAGTGCAAATAGCACTCGCGTCTGTTCCCAGCAAGTACAGTGTATTGCACTGAAGAGGAGCTACTGTTCTTGTCAGTTTCCTAAGCAGAGTTAAACTATATATGGCACGTGTGTGTAGGAAGCACAGTTTATTTGTTCTGAGCAAGCTCACTGTTCGGACCCCATAGGAAACACATTAGAGTAGAAGAGTGCTCTTTTCTCAAAAGCAGAGTGTGTTTCTTGTAAGGCGAGCTAGCGTTTGTTTCCCAGTCCTAAATGGGAGTTGAATCACATGCAGTTTCTGGTCCTACGAGCAAGAGTTGTTTTCTGGTAAGAAGAGTCACTATTGTGCTCCCACTGTCATACACAGGGCAAATAGCACTGGCGTCTGTTCCCAGCATGTACAGTGTATTGGACTGAAGAAGAGCTACTGTTCTTGTCAGTTTCCTAGAGCAGAGTTCAACTAGATATGGCCGTGTGTGTAGGAATCACAGTTCTTTTGTTCTGAGCAAGCTCACTGTTCGGAACCCATAGGAAACACAGTAGAGTTGAAGAGTGCTCTTTTCTCAAAAGCAGAGTGTGTTTCTTGTAATGCTAGCTAGCGTTTGTTTCCCAGTCCTAAATGGGAGTTGAATCACATGCAGTTTCTGGTCCTACGAGCAAGAATTGTTTTCTGGTAAGGAGAGTCACTATTGTCCTCCCACTCTCATACACAGGGCAAATAGCACTGGCGTCTGTTCCCAGCAAATACAGTGTATTGGACTGAAGAGGAGCTACTGTTCTTTTCAGTTTCCTAAGCAGAGTTGAACTAGATATAGCCCGTGTGTTTAGGAAGCACAGTTCTTTTTTTCTGAGCAAGCTCACTGTTTTGGCCCTATAGGAAACACAGTATAGTAGACGAGTGCTCTTTTCTCAAAAGCAGAGTGTGTTTCTTGTAAGGCGAGCTAGTGTTTATTTCCCAGTCCTAAATAGAGTTGAATCACATGCAGTTTTTGGTCTTACAAGCAAGAGTTGTTTTGTGGTATGGAAAGTCACTATTGTGCTCCGATTGCCACACACAGTGCAAATAGGACTTGCGTCTGTTCCCATCAAGTACAGTGTATTGGACTGAAGAGGAGCTACTGTTCTTGTCAGTTTCCTAAGCAGAGTTGAACTAGATATGGCCCGTGTGTGTAGGAAGCACAGTTCTTTTGTTCTGAGCCATCTCGCTGTTTGGACCAAATAGGAAACACCGTAGAGTAGAAGAGTGCCCTTTTCTCAAAAGCATTGTGTATTTCTTGTAAGGCGAGCTAGGGTTTGTTTCCCTGTCCTAAATGGATTTGAATCACATGCAGTTTCTGGTCCAACGAGCAAGAGTTGTTTTCTGGTAAGAAGAGTCACTATTGCGCTCCCATTGTCATATACGGGGCATATAGCACTGGCGTCTGTTCCCAGCATGTACAGTGTATTGGACTGAAGATGATCTACTGTTCTTGTCAGTTTCCTAAGCAGAGTTGAACTAGATATGGACCGTGTGTGTAGGAAGCACAGTTCTTTTGTTCTGAGCATGCTCACTGTTCTGGCCCTATAGGAAACACAGTAGAGTAGAAGAGTGATCGTTTCTCAAAAGCAGAGTGTGTTTCTTGTAAGGCGAGCTAGCGTTTGTTTCCCATTTCTAAATGGAGTTGAATCACATGCAGTTTCTGGTCCAACGAGCAAGAGTTGTTTTCTGGTAAGAAGAGTCACTATTGTGCTCCCACTGTCATACACAGGGCAAATAGCACTGGCGTCTTTTCCCAGCATGTACAGTGTATTGGACTGAAGAGGAGCTACTGTTCTTGTCAGTTTCCTAAGCAGAGTTGAACTAGATATGGCCGTGTGTGTAGGAAGCACAGTTCTTTTGTTCTGAGCAAGCTCACTGTTCGGAACCCATAGGAAACACAGTAGAGTAGAAGAGTGCTCTTTTCTCAAAAGCATTGTGTATTTCTTGTAAGGCGAGCTAGGGTTTGTTTCCCTGTCCTAAATGGATTTGAATCACATGCAGTTTCTGGTCCAACGAGCAAGAGTTGTTTTCTGGTAAGAAGAGTCACTATTGCGCTCCCATTGTCATACACAGGGCAAATAGGCACTGGCGTCTGTTCCCAGCATGTACAGTGTATTGGACTGAAGAGGAGCTACTGTTCTTGTCAGTTTCCTAAGCAGAGTTGAACTAGATATGGACCGTGTGTGTAGGAAGCACAGTTCTTTTGTTCTGAGCAAGCTCACTGTTCGGACACCATAGGAAACACAGTAGAGTAGAAGAGTGCTCTTTTCTCAAAAGCAGAGTGTGTTTTTTGTAAGACGCACTAGCGTTTGTTTCCCAGTCCTAAATGTAGTTGAATCCCATGCAGTTTTTCGTCCTATGAGCATGAGTTGTTTTCTGGTAAGAAGAGTCAGTATAGCGCTCCAATTGCCATACACACTGCAAATAGCACTCGCGTCTGTTCCCAGCAAGTAATGTGTATTGGACTGAAGAGGAGCTACTGTTCTTGTCAGATTCCTAAGCAGAGTTGAACTAGATATGGACCTTGTGTGTAGGAAGCACAGTTCTTTTGTTCTGAGCAAGCTCACTGTTCGGACCCCATAGGAAACACAGTAGAGTAGAAGAGTGCTCTTTTCTCAAAAGCAGAGTGTGTTTCTTGTAAGACGCACTAGCGTTTGTTTCCCAGTCCTAAATGTAGTTGAATCCCATGCAGTTTTTCGTCCTATGAGCAAGAGTTGATTTCTGGTAAGAAGAGTCACCATAGCGCTCCAATTGCCATACACACTGCAAATAGCATTCTCGTCTGTTCCCAGCAAGTAATGTGTATTGGACTGAAGAGGAGCTACTGTTCTTGTCAGATTCCTAAGCAGAGTTGAACTAGATATGGCCCGTGTGTGTAGGAAGCACAGTTCTTTTGTTCTGAGCAAGCTCACTTTTCGAACCCCATAGGAAACACATTAGATTGAAGAGTGCTCTTTTCTAAAAAGCAGAGTGTGTTTCTTGTAAGGCGAGCTAGCGTTTGTTTCCCATTTCTAAATGGAGTTGAATCACATGCAGTTTCTGGTCCAACGAGCAAGAGTTGTTTTCTGGTAAGAAGAGTCACTATTGTGCTCCCACTGTCATACACAGGGCAAATAGCACTGGCGTCTTTTCCCAGCATGTACAGTGCATTGGACTGAAGAGGAGCTACTGTTCTTGTCAGTTTCCTAAGCAGAGTTGAACTAGATATGGCCGTGTGTGTAGGAAGCACAGTTCTTTTGTTCTGAGCAAGCTCACTCTTCGGAACCCATAGGAAACACAGTAGAGTAGAAGAGTGCTCTTTTCTCAAAAGCAGAGTGTGTTTCTTGTAAGGCAAGCTAGTGTTTGTTTCCCAGTCCTAAATGGAGTTGAATCACATGCAGTTACTGGTCCTACGAACAAGAGTTGTTTTCTGGTAAGAAGAGTCACTATTGCGCTCCCATTGGCATACACAGGGCAAATAGCACTGGCGTATGTTCCCAGAATATACAGTGTATTTGACTGAGGAGGATCTTCTGTTCTTGTCAGTTTCCTAAGCAGAATTGAACTAGATATGGCCGTGTGTGTATGAAGCACAGTTCTTTTGTTCTGAGCAAGCTCACTCTTTTGGCCCTATAGGAAACACATTAGAGTAGAAGAGTGCTCTTTTGTCAAAAGCAGAGTGTGTTTCTTGTAAGGCTAGCTAGCGTTTGTTACCCAGTCCTAAATGAAGTTGAATCACATGCAGTTTTTGGTCCCCCGAGCAAGAGTTGTTTTCTGGTAAGAAGAGTCACTATTGTGCTCCCATTGTCATACACAGGGCAAATAGCACTGGCGTCTGTTCCCAGCATGTACACTGTATTGGACTAAAGAGGATCTACTGTTCTTGTCAGTTTCCTAAGCAGAGTTGAACTAGATATGGCCGTGTGTGTAGGAAGAACAGTTCTTTTCTTCTGAGCAAGCTCACTGTTCGGACACCATAGGAAATACAGTAGAGTGGAAGAGTGCCCTTTTTCAAAAGCAGAGTGTGTTTCTTGTAAGGCGAGTTAGCATTTGTTTCTCAGTCCTAAATGGAGTTGAATCACATGCAGTTTCTGGTCCTACGAGCAAGAGTTGTTTTCTGGTAAGAAGAGTCACTAGTGTGCTCTCATTGTCATTCACAGGGCATATAGCACTGGCATCTGTTCCCAGCATGTACAGTGTATTGGGCTTAAGAGGATCTACTGTTCTTGTCAGTTTCCTAAGCAGAATTGATCTAGATATGGCGCGTGTGTGTAGGAAGCACAGTTCTTTTGTTCTGAGCAAGCTCACTGTTCTGGCCCTATAGGAAACACAGAAGAGTAGAAGAGTGCTCTTTTCTCAAAAGCAGAGTGTGTTCCTTGTAAGGCAAGCTAGCGTTTGTTTCCAAGTCTTAAATGGAGTTGAATCACATGCAAATCTGGTCCTATGAGCAATAGTTGTTTTTTGGTAAGAAGAGTCATTATTGTGCTCCCGTTGTCATACAAAAAGCAAATAGCACTGTCTTCTGTTCTCAGCATGTACAGTGTATTGGACTGAAGAGGATCTACTGTTCTTGTCAGTTTCCTAAGCAGAATTGAACTAGATATGGCCGTGTGTGTAGGAAGCACAGTTCTTTTGTTCTGAGCAAACTCACTGTGCTGGCCCTATAGGAAACACAGTAGAGTAGAAGAGTGCTCTTTTCTCAAAAGCAGAGTGTGTTGCTTGTAAGGCGAGCTAGCGTTTGTTTTCTAGTCCTAAATGGAGTTGAATCACATGCAGTTGTTGGTCCCACGAGCAAGAGTTGTTTTCTGGTAAGGAAAGTCACTATTGTGCTCCCATTGCCATGCACAGTGCAAAGAGCACTCGCGTCTGATCCCAGCAAGTACAGTGTATTGTACTGAAGAGGAGGTATTGTTCTTGTCAGTTTCCTAAGCAGAGTTGAACTAGATATGGACCGTCTGTGTAGGAAGCACAGTTCTTTTGTTCTGAGCAAGCTCACTGTTCGGACCCCATAGGAAACACAGTAGAGTTGAAGAGTGCTCTTTTCTCAAAAGCAGAGTGTGTTTCTTGTAATGCTAGCTAGCGTTTGTTTCCCAGTCCTAAATGGGAGTTGAATCACATGCAGTTTCTGGTCCTACGAGCAAGAATTGTTTTCTGGTAAGGAGAGTCACTATTGTCCTCCCACTCTCATACACAGGGCAAATAGCACTGGCGTCTGTTCCCAGCAAATACAGTGTATTGGACTGAAGAGGAGCTACTGTTCTTTTCAGTTTCCTAAGCAGAGTTGAACTAGATATAGCCCATGTGTTTAGGAAGCACAGTTTTTTTTTTCTGAGCAAGCTCACTGTTTTGGCCCTATAGGAAACACAGTAGAGTAGAAGAGTGCTCTTTTCTCAAAAGCAGAGTGTGTTTCTTGTAAGGCCAGCTAGCGTTTGTTTCCCAGTCCTAAATGGAGTTGAATCACATGCAGTTTTTGGTCCTACAAGCAAGAGTTGTTTTCTGGTAAGGAAAGTCACTATTGTGCTCCCATTGCCACACACAGTGCAAATAGGACTTGCGTCTGTTCCCATCAAGTACAGTGTATTGGACTGAAGAGGAGCTACTGTTCTTGTCAGTTTCCTAAGCAGAGTTGAACTAGATATGGCCCGTGTGTGTAGGAAGCACAGTTCTTTTGTTCTGAGCCATCTCGCTGTTCGGACCAAATAGGAAACACCATAGAGTAGAAGAGTGCCCTTTTCTCAAAAGCATTGTGTATTTCTTGTAAGGCGAGCTAGGGTTTGTTTCCCTGTCCTAAATGGATTTGAATCACATGCAGTTTCTGGTCCAACGAGCAAGAGTTGTTTTCTGGTAAGAAGAGTCACTATTGCGCTCCCATTGTCATACACAGGGCAAATAGCACACGCGTCTGTTCCCAGCAAGTACAGTGTATTGGACTGAAGAGGAGCTACTCTTCTTGTCAGTTTCCTAAGCAGAGTTGAACTAGATATGGACCGTGTGTGTAGGAAGCACAGTTCTTTTGTTCAGAGCAAGCTCACTGTTCGGACCCCATAGGAAACACAGTAGAGTAGAAGAGTGCTCTTTTCTCAAATGCGGAGTGTGTTTTTTGTAAGACGCACTAGCGTTTGTTTCCCAGTCCTAAATGTAGTTGAATCCCATGCAGTTTTTCGTCCTATGAACATGAGTTGTTTTCTGGTAAGAAGAGTCAGTATAGCGCTCCAATTGTCATACACACTGCAAATAGCACTCGCGTCTGTTCCCAGCAAGTAATGTGTACTGGACTGAAGAGGAGCTACTGTTCTTGTCAGATTCCTAAGCAGAGTTGAACTAGATATGGACCTTGTGTGTAGGAAGCACAGTTCTTTTGTTCTGAGCAAGCTCACTGTTCGGACCCCATAGGAAACACAGTAGAGTAGAAGAGTGCTCTTTTCTCAAAAGCAGAGTGTGTTTCTTGTAAGACGCACTAGCGTTTGTTTCCCAGTCCTAAATGTAGTTGAATCCCATGCAGTTTTTCGTCCTATGAGCAAGAGTTGATTTCTGGTAAGAAGAGTCACTATAGTGCTCCAATTGCCATACACACTGCAAATAGCACTCGCGTCTGTTCCCAGCAAGTAATGTGTATTGGACTGAAGAGGAGCTATTGTTCTTGTCAGATTCCTAAGCAGAGTTGACCTAGATATGGCCCGTGTGTGTAGGAAGCACAGTTCTTTTGTTCTGAGCAAGCTCACTTTTCGAACCCCATAGGAAACACATTAGATTGAAGAGTGCTCTTTTCTAAAAAGCAGAGTGTGTTTCTTGTAAGGCGAGCTAGCGTTTGTTTCCCAGTCCTAAATGGAGTTGAATCACATGCAGTTTCTGGTCCTACGAGCAAGATCTGTTTTCTGGTAATTAGGGTCACTATTGTGCTCCCATTGTCATACACAGTGCAAATAGCACTGTCGTCTGTTCCCAGCATGTACAGTGTATTGGACTGAAGGGGATCTACTATTCTTGTCAGTTTCCTAAGCAGAATTGAACTAGATATGGCCGTGTGTGTAGGAAGCACAGTTTTTTTGTTCTGAGCAAGCTCACTGTTTTGGCCCTATAGGAAACACAGCAGAGTAGAAGATGTTCTTTTCTCAAAAGTAGAGTGTGTTTCTTGTAAGGCGATCTAGCGTTTGTTTCCCATTTCTAAATGGAGTTGAATCACATGCAGTTTCTGGTCCAACGAGCAAGAGTTGTTTTCTGGTAAGAAGAGTCACTATTGTGCTCCCACTGTCATACACAGGGCAAATAGCACTGGCGTCTTTTCCCAGCATGTACAGTGTATTGGACTGAAGAGGAGCTACTGTTCTTGTCAGTTTCCTAAGCAGAGTTGAACTAGATATGGCCGTGTGTGTAGGAAGCACAGTTCTTTTGTTCTGAGCAAGCTCACTGTTCGGAACCCATAGGAAACACAGTAGAGTAGAACAGTGCTCTTTTCTCAAAAGCAGAGTGTGTTTCTTGTAAGGCAAGCTAGTGTTTGTTTCCCAGTCCTAAATGGGAGTTGAATCACATGCAGTTTCTGGTCCTACGAACAAGAGTTGTTTTCTGGTAAGAAGAGTCACTATTGCGCTCCCATTGGCATACACAGGGCAAATAGCACTGGCGTATGTTCCCAGAATATACAGTGTATTGGACTGAAGAGGATCTACTGTTCTTGTCAGTTTCCTAAGCAGAATTGAACTAGATATGGCCGTGTGTGTATGAAGCACAGTTCTTTTGTTCTGAGCAAGCTCACTCTTTTGGCCCTGTAGGAAACACATTAGAGTAGAAGAGTGCTCTTTTGTCAAAAGCAGAGTGTGTTTCTTGTAAGGCGAGCTAGCGTTTGTTTCCCAGTCCTAAATGAAGTTGAATCACATGCAGTTTTTGGTCCCACGAGCAAGAGTTGTTTTCTGGTAAGAAGAGTCACTATTGCACTCCCATTGTCATACACAGGGCAAATAGCACTGGCGTCTGTTCCCAGCATGTACACTGTATTGGACTGAAGAGGATCTACTGTTCTTGTCAGTTTCCTAAGCAGAGTTGAACTAGATATGGCCATGTGTGTAGGAAGAACAGTTCTTTTCTTCTGAGCAAGCTCACTGTTTGGACACCATAGGAAATACAGTAGAGTGGAAGAGTGCCCTTTTTCAAAAGCAGAGTGTGTTTCTTGTAAGGCGAGTTAGCATTTGTTTCTCAGTCCTAAATGGAGTTGAATCACATGCAGTTTCTGGTCCTACGAGCAAGAGTTGTTTTCTGGTAAGAAGAGTCACTAGTGTGCTCCCATTGTCATTCACAGGGCATATAGCACTGGCATCTGTTCCCAGCATGTACAGTGTATGGAATTAAGAGGATCTACTGTTCTTGTCAGTTTCCTAAGCAGAATTGATCTAGATATGGCGCGTGTGTGTAGGAAGCACAGTTCTTTTGTTCTGAGCAAGCTCACTGTTCTGGCCCTATAGGAAACATAGTAGAGTAGAAGAGTGCTCTTTTCTCAAAAGCAGAGTGTGTTTCTTGTAAGGCGAGCTAGCGTTTGTTTCCAAGTCTTAAATAGAGTTGAATCACATGCAAATCTGGTCCTATGAGCAATAGTTGTTTTCTGGTAAGAAGAGTCATTATTGTGCTCCCATTGTCATACAAAAAGCAAATAGCACTGTCGTCTGTTCCCAGCATGTACAGTGTATTGGACTGAAGAGGAGCTACTGTTCTTGTCAGTTTCCTAAAGAGAATTGAACTAGATATGGCCGTGTCTGTAGGAAGCACAGTTCTTTTGTTCTGAGCAAGCTCACTGTTCTGGCCCTACAGGAAACACAGTAGAGTAGAAGAGTGCTCTTTTCTCAAAAGCAGAGTGTGTTGCTTGTAAGGCGAGGTAGCGTTTGTTTTCCAGTCCTAAATGGAGTTGAATCACATGCAGTTGTTGGTCCCACGAGCAAGAGTTGTTTTCTGGTAAGGAAAGTCACTATTGTGCTCCCATTGCCATGCACAGCGCAAAGAGCACTCGCGTCTGATCCCAGCAAGTACAGTGTATTGTACTGAAGATGAGGGATTGTTCTTGTCAGTTTCCTAAGCAGAGTTGAACTAGATATGGACCGTGTGTGTAGGAAGCACAGTTCTTTTGTTCTGAGCAAGCTCACTGTTCGGACCCCATAGGAAACACAGTAGAGTAGAAGAGTGCTCTTTTCTCAAAAGCAGAGAGTGTTTCTTGTAATGCTAGCTAGCGTTTGTTTCCCAGTCCTAAATGTAGTTGAATCCCATGCAGTTTTTCGTCCTATGATCAAGAGTTGTTTTCTGGTAAGAAGAGTCACTATAGCGCTCCTATTGCCATACACACTGCAAATAGCACTCACGTCTGTTCCCAGCAAGTAATGTGTATTGGACTGAAGAGGAGCTACTGTTCTTGTCAGATTCCTAAGCAGAGTTGAACTAGATATGGCCTGTGTGTGTAGGAAGCACAGTTCTTTTGTTCTGAGCAAGCTCACTTTTTGAACCCCATAGGAAACACATTAGATTGAAGAGTGCTCTTTTCTAAAAACAGAGTGTGTTTCTTGTAAGGCGAGCTAGCGTTTGTTTCCCAGTTTTAAATGGAGTTGAATCTCATGCAGTTTCTGGTCCTATGAGCAAGAGCTGTTTTCTGGTAAGAAGAGTCACTATTGTGCTCCCATTGTCATACATGGTGCAAATAGCACTGTCGTCTGTTCCCAGCATGTACAGTGTATTGGACTGAAGGGGATCTACTGTTCTTGTCAGTTTCCTAAGCAGAAATGAACTAGATATGGTAGTGTGTGAAGGAAGCACAGTTTTTTTGTTCTGAGCAAGCTCACTGTTTTGGCCCTATAGGAAACACAGCAGAGTTGAAGATGTTCTTTTCTCAAAATAGAGTGTGTTTCTTGTAAGGCGAGCTAGCGTTTGTTTTCCAGTCCTAAATGGAGTTGAATCACATGCAGATGTTTGTCCCACGTGAAAGAGTTGTTTTCTGGTAAGGAAAGTCACTATTGTGCTCCCATTCCCATACACAGTGCAAATAGCACTGGCGTCTGTTCCCAGCATGTACAGTGTATTGGTCTGAAGAGGAGCTACTGTTCTTGTCAGTTTCCTAAGCAGAGTTGAACTATATATGGCCGTGTGTGTAGGAAGCACAGTTCTTTTGTTCTGAGCAAGCTCACTGTTCGGAACCCATAGGAAACACAGTAGAGTAGAAGAGTGCTCTTTTCTCAAAAGCAGAGTGTGTTTCTTGTAATGCTAGCTAGCGTTTGTTTCCCAGTCCTAAATGGGAGTTGAATCACATGCAGTTTCTGATCCTACGAGCAAGAATTGTTTCCTGGTAAGAAGAGTCACTATTGTGCTCCCACTCTCATACACAGGGCAAATAGCACTGGCGTCTGTTCCCAGCAAATACAGTGTATTGGACTGAAGAGGAGCTACTGTTCTTTTCAGTTTCCTAAGCAGAGTTGAACTAGATATAGCCCGTGTGTTTAGGAAATACAGTTCTTTTTTTCTGAGCAAGCTCACTGTTTTGGCCCTATAGGAAACACAGTAGAGTAGAAGAGTGCTCTTTTCTCAAAAGCAGAGTGTGTTTCTGTAAGGCGAGCTAGCATTTGTTTCCCAGTCCTAAATGGAGTTGAATCACATGCAGTTTTTGGTCCTACAAGCAAGAGTTGTTTTCTGGTAAGGAAAGTCACTATTGTGCTCTCATTGCCACACACAGGGCAAATAGGACTTGCGTCTGTTCCCATCAAGTACTGTGTATTGGACTGAAGAGGAGCTACTGTTCTTGTCAGATTCCTAAGCAGAGTTGAACTAGATATTGCCCGTGTGTGTATGAAGCACAGTTCTTTTGTTCTGAGCAAGCTCACTTTTCGAACCCCATAGGAAACACATTAGATTGAAGAGTGCTCTTTTTTAAAAAGCAGAGTGTGTTTCTTGTAAGGCGAGCTAGTGTTTGTTTCCCAGTCCTAAATGGAGTTGAATCACATGCAGTTTCTGGTCCTACGAGCAAGAGCTGT
Source organism: Peromyscus eremicus (assembly GCF_949786415.1). Classification (NCBI taxonomy): domain Eukaryota; kingdom Metazoa; phylum Chordata; class Mammalia; order Rodentia; family Cricetidae; genus Peromyscus; species Peromyscus eremicus. The sequence goes on from NW_026734633.1 coordinate 127,920, forward strand.
TTTCTGGTAAGAAGAGTCACTATTGTGCTCCCATAGTCATACACAGTGCAAATAGCACTGTCGTCTGTTCCCAGCATGTACAGTGTATTGGACTGAAGATGATCTACTGTTCTTGTCAGTTTCCTAAGCAGAGTTGAACTAGATATGGCCCGTGTGTGTAGGAAGCACAGTTCTTTTGTTCTGAGCAAGCTCACTGTTCGGACCCCATAGGAAACACAGTAGAGTAGAAGAGTGCTCTTTTCTCAAAAGCAGAGTGTGTTTTTTGTAAGACGCACTAGCGTTTGTTTCCCAGTCCTAAATGTAGTTGAATCCCATGCAGTTTTTCGTCCTATGAGCATGAGTTGTTTTCTGGTAAAAAGAGTCAGTATAGTGCTCCAATTGCCATACACACTGCAAATAGCACTCGCGTCTGTTCCCAGCAAGTAATGTGTATTGGACTGAAGAGGAGCTACTGTTCTTGTCAGATTACTAAGCAGAGGTGAACTAGATATGGACCTTGTGTGTAGGAAGCACAGTTCTTTTGTTCTGAGCAAGCTCACTGTTCGGACCCCATAGGAAACACAGTAGAGTAGAAGAGTGCTCTTTTCTCAAAAGCAGAGTGTGTTTCTTGTAAGACGCACTAGCGTTTGTTTCCCAGTCCTAAATGTAGTTGAATCCCATGCAGTTTTTCGTCCTATGAGCAAGAGTTGATTTCTGGTAAGAAGAGTCACTATAGCGCTCCAATTGCCATACACACTGCAAATAGCACTCGCGTCTGTTCCCAGCAAGTAATGTGTATTGGACTGAAGAGGAGCTACCGTTCTTGTCAGATTCCTAAGCAGAGTTGAACTAGATATGGCCCGTGTGTGTAGGAAGCACAGTTCTTTTGTTCTGAGCAAGCTCACTTTTCGAACCCCATAGGAAACACATTAGATTGAAGAGTGCTCTTTTCTAAAAAGCAGAGTGTGTTTCTCGTAAGGCGAGCTAGCGTTTGTTTCCCAGTCCTAAATGGAGTTGAATCACATGCAGTTTCTGGTCCTACGAGCAAGAGCTGTTTTCTGGTAAGAAGGGTCACTATTGTGCTCCCATTGTCATACACAGTGCAAATAGCACTGTCGTCTGTTTCCAGCATGTACAGTGTATTGGACTGAAGGGGATCTACTGTTCTTGTCAGTTTCCTAAGCAGAATTGAACTAGATATGGCCGTGTGTGTAGGAAGCACAGTTTTTTTGTTCTGAGCAAGCTCACTGTTTTGGCCCTATAGGAAACACAGCAGAGTAGAAGATGTTCTTTTCTCAAAAGTAGAGTGTGTTTCTTGTAAGGCGAGCTAGCGTTTGTTTTCCTGTCCTAAATGGAGTTGAATCACATGCAGTTGTTTGTCCCACGTGTAAGAGTTGTTTTCTGGTAAGGAAAGTCGCTATTGTGCTCCCATTGCCATACAGAGTGCAAATAGCACTCGCGTCTGTTCCCAGCAAGTACAGTGTATTGCACTGAAGAGGAGCTACTGTTCTTGTCAGTTTCCTAAGCAGAGTTAAACTATATATGGCACGTGTGTGTAGGAAGCACAGTTTATTTGTTCTGAGCAAGCTCACTGTTCGGACCCCATAGGAAACACATTAGAGTAGAAGAGTGCTCTTTTCTCAAAAGCAGAGTGTGTTTCTTGTAAGGCGAGCTAGCGTTTGTTTCCCAGTCCTAAATGGGAGTTGAATCACATGCAGTTTCTGGTCCTACGAGCAAGAGTTGTTTTCTGGTAAGAAGAGTCACTATTGTGCTCCCACTGTCATACACAGGGCAAATAGCACTGGCGTCTGTTCCCAGCATGTACAGTGTATTGGACTGAAGAAGAGCTACTGTTCTTGTCAGTTTCCTAGAGCAGAGTTCAACTAGATATGGCCGTGTGTGTAGGAATCACAGTTCTTTTGTTCTGAGCAAGCTCACTGTTCGGAACCCATAGGAAACACAGTAGAGTTGAAGAGTGCTCTTTTCTCAAAAGCAGAGTGTGTTTCTTGTAATGCTAGCTAGCGTTTGTTTCCCAGTCCTAAATGGGAGTTGAATCACATGCAGTTTCTGGTCCTACGAGCAAGAATTGTTTTCTGGTAAGGAGAGTCACTATTGTCCTCCCACTCTCATACACAGGGCAAATAGCACTGGCGTCTGTTCCCAGCAAATACAGTGTATTGGACTGAAGAGGAGCTACTGTTCTTTTCAGTTTCCTAAGCAGAGTTGAACTAGATATAGCCCGTGTGTTTAGGAAGCACAGTTCTTTTTTTCTGAGCAAGCTCACTGTTTTGGCCCTATAGGAAACACAGTATAGTAGACGAGTGCTCTTTTCTCAAAAGCAGAGTGTGTTTCTTGTAAGGCGAGCTAGTGTTTATTTCCCAGTCCTAAATAGAGTTGAATCACATGCAGTTTTTGGTCTTACAAGCAAGAGTTGTTTTGTGGTATGGAAAGTCACTATTGTGCTCCGATTGCCACACACAGTGCAAATAGGACTGCGTCTGTTCCCATCAAGTACAGTGTATTGGACTGAAGAGGAGCTACTGTTCTTGTCAGTTTCCTAAGCAGAGTTGAACTAGATATGGCCCGTGTGTGTAGGAAGCACAGTTCTTTTGTTCTGAGCCATCTCGCTGTTTGGACCAAATAGGAAACACCGTAGAGTAGAAGAGTGCCCTTTTCTCAAAAGCATTGTGTATTTCTTGTAAGGCGAGCTAGGGTTTGTTTCCCTGTCCTAAATGGATTTGAATCACATGCAGTTTCTGGTCCAACGAGCAAGAGTTGTTTTCTGGTAAGAAGAGTCACTATTGCGCTCCCATTGTCATATACGGGGCATATAGCACTGGCGTCTGTTCCCAGCATGTACAGTGTATTGGACTGAAGATGATCTACTGTTCTTGTCAGTTTCCTAAGCAGAGTTGAACTAGATATGGACCGTGTGTGTAGGAAGCACAGTTCTTTTGTTCTGAGCATGCTCACTGTTCTGGCCCTATAGGAAACACAGTAGAGTAGAAGAGTGATCGTTTCTCAAAAGCAGAGTGTGTTTCTTGTAAGGCGAGCTAGCGTTTGTTTCCCATTTCTAAATGGAGTTGAATCACATGCAGTTTCTGGTCCAACGAGCAAGAGTTGTTTTCTGGTAAGAAGAGTCACTATTGTGCTCCCACTGTCATACACAGGGCAAATAGCACTGGCGTCTTTTCCCAGCATGTACAGTGTATTGGACTGAAGAGGAGCTACTGTTCTTGTCAGTTTCCTAAGCAGAGTTGAACTAGATATGGCCGTGTGTGTAGGAAGCACAGTTCTTTTGTTCTGAGCAAGCTCACTGTTCGGAACCCATAGGAAACACAGTAGATTAGAAGAGTGCTCTTTTCTCAAAAGCATTGTGTATTTCTTGTAAGGCGAGCTAGGGTTTGTTTCCCTGTCCTAAATGGATTTGAATCACATGCAGTTTCTGGTCCAACGAGCAAGAGTTGTTTTCTGGTAAGAAGAGTCACTATTGCGCTCCCATTGTCATACACAGGGCAAATAGGCACTGGCGTCTGTTCCCAGCATGTACAGTGTATTGGACTGAAGAGGAGCTACTGTTCTTGTCAGTTTCCTAAGCAGAGTTGAACTAGATATGGACCGTGTGTGTAGGAAGCACAGTTCTTTTGTTCTGAGCAAGCTCACTGTTCGGACACCATAGGAAACACAGTAGAGTAGAAGAGTGCTCTTTTCTCAAAAGCAGAGTGTGTTTTTTGTAAGACGCACTAGCGTTTGTTTCCCAGTCCTAAATGTAGTTGAATCCCATGCAGTTTTTCGTCCTATGAGCATGAGTTGTTTTCTGGTAAGAAGAGTCAGTATAGCGCTCCAATTGCCATACACACTGCAAATAGCACTCGCGTCTGTTCCCAGCAAGTAATGTGTATTGGACTGAAGAGGAGCTACTGTTCTTGTCAGATTCCTAAGCAGAGTTGAACTAGATATGGACCTTGTGTGTAGGAAGCACAGTTCTTTTGTTCTGAGCAAGCTCACTGTTCGGACCCCATAGGAAACACAGTAGAGTAGAAGAGTGCTCTTTTCTCAAAAGCAGAGTGTGTTTCTTGTAAGACGCACTAGCGTTTGTTTCCCAGTCCTAAATGTAGTTGAATCCCATGCAGTTTTTCGTCCTATGAGCAAGAGTTGATTTCTGGTAAGAAGAGTCACCATAGCGCTCCAATTGCCATACACACTGCAAATAGCATTCTCGTCTGTTCCCAGCAAGTAATGTGTATTGGACTGAAGAGGAGCTACTGTTCTTGTCAGATTCCTAAGCAGAGTTGAACTAGATATGGCCCGTGTGTGTAGGAAGCACAGTTCTTTTGTTCTGAGCAAGCTCACTTTTCGAACCCCATAGGAAACACATTAGATTGAAGAGTGCTCTTTTCTAAAAAGCAGAGTGTGTTTCTTGTAAGGCGAGCTAGCGTTTGTTTCCCATTTCTAAATGGAGTTGAATCACATGCAGTTTCTGGTCCAACGAGCAAGAGTTGTTTTCTGGTAAGAAGAGTCACTATTGTGCTCCCACTGTCATACACAGGGCAAATAGCACTGGCGTCTTTTCCCAGCATGTACAGTGCATTGGACTGAAGAGGAGCTACTGTTCTTGTCAGTTTCCTAAGCAGAGTTGAACTAGATATGGCCGTGTGTGTAGGAAGCACAGTTCTTTTGTTCTGAGCAAGCTCACTCTTCGGAACCCATAGGAAACACAGTAGAGTAGAAGAGTGCTCTTTTCTCAAAAGCAGAGTGTGTTTCTTGTAAGGCAAGCTAGTGTTTGTTTCCCAGTCCTAAATGGAGTTGAATCACATGCAGTTACTGGTCCTACGAACAAGAGTTGTTTTCTGGTAAGAAGAGTCACTATTGCGCTCCCATTGGCATACACAGGGCAAATAGCACTGGCGTATGTTCCCAGAATATACAGTGTATTTGACTGAGGAGGATCTTCTGTTCTTGTCAGTTTCCTAAGCAGAATTGAACTAGATATGGCCGTGTGTGTATGAAGCACAGTTCTTTTGTTCTGAGCAAGCTCACTCTTTTGGCCCTATAGGAAACACATTAGAGTAGAAGAGTGCTCTTTTGTCAAAAGCAGAGTGTGTTTCTTGTAAGGCTAGCTAGCGTTTGTTACCCAGTCCTAAATGAAGTTGAATCACATGCAGTTTTTGGTCCCCCGAGCAAGAGTTGTTTTCTGGTAAGAAGAGTCACTATTGTGCTCCCATTGTCATACACAGGGCAAATAGCACTGGCGTCTGTTCCCAGCATGTACACTGTATTGGACTAAAGAGGATCTACTGTTCTTGTCAGTTTCCTAAGCAGAGTTGAACTAGATATGGCCGTGTGTGTAGGAAGAACAGTTCTTTTCTTCTGAGCAAGCTCACTGTTCGGACACCATAGGAAATACAGTAGAGTGGAAGAGTGCCCTTTTTCAAAAGCAGAGTGTGTTTCTTGTAAGGCGAGTTAGCATTTGTTTCTCAGTCCTAAATGGAGTTGAATCACATGCAGTTTCTGGTCCTACGAGCAAGAGTTGTTTTCTGGTAAGAAGAGTCACTAGTGTGCTCTCATTGTCATTCACAGGGCATATAGCACTGGCATCTGTTCCCAGCATGTACAGTGTATTGGGCTTAAGAGGATCTACTGTTCTTGTCAGTTTCCTAAGCAGAATTGATCTAGATATGGCGCGTGTGTGTAGGAAGCACAGTTCTTTTGTTCTGAGCAAGCTCACTGTTCTGGCCCTATAGGAAACACAGAAGAGTAGAAGAGTGCTCTTTTCTCAAAAGCAGAGTGTGTTCCTTGTAAGGCAAGCTAGCGTTTGTTTCCAAGTCTTAAATGGAGTTGAATCACATGCAAATCTGGTCCTATGAGCAATAGTTGTTTTTTGGTAAGAAGAGTCATTATTGTGCTCCCGTTGTCATACAAAAAGCAAATAGCACTGTCTTCTGTTCTCAGCATGTACAGTGTATTGGACTGAAGAGGATCTACTGTTCTTGTCAGTTTCCTAAGCAGAATTGAACTAGATATGGCCGTGTGTGTAGGAAGCACAGTTCTTTTGTTCTGAGCAAACTCACTGTGCTGGCCCTATAGGAAACACAGTAGAGTAGAAGAGTGCTCTTTTCTCAAAAGCAGAGTGTGTTGCTTGTAAGGCGAGCTAGCGTTTGTTTTCTAGTCCTAAATGGAGTTGAATCACATGCAGTTGTTGGTCCCACGAGCAAGAGTTGTTTTCTGGTAAGGAAAGTCACTATTGTGCTCCCATTGCCATGCACAGTGCAAAGAGCACTCGCGTCTGATCCCAGCAAGTACAGTGTATTGTACTGAAGAGGAGGTATTGTTCTTGTCAGTTTCCTAAGCAGAGTTGAACTAGATATGGACCGTCTGTGTAGGAAGCACAGTTCTTTTGTTCTGAGCAAGCTCACTGTTCGGACCCCATAGGAAACACAGTAGAGTTGAAGAGTGCTCTTTTCTCAAAAGCAGAGTGTGTTTCTTGTAATGCTAGCTAGCGTTTGTTTCCCAGTCCTAAATGGGAGTTGAATCACATGCAGTTTCTGGTCCTACGAGCAAGAATTGTTTTCTGGTAAGGAGAGTCACTATTGTCCTCCCACTCTCATACACAGGGCAAATAGCACTGGCGTCTGTTCCCAGCAAATACAGTGTATTGGACTGAAGAGGAGCTACTGTTCTTTTCAGTTTCCTAAGCAGAGTTGAACTAGATATAGCCCATGTGTTTAGGAAGCACAGTTTTTTTTTTCTGAGCAAGCTCACTGTTTTGGCCCTATAGGAAACACAGTAGAGTAGAAGAGTGCTCTTTTCTCAAAAGCAGAGTGTGTTTCTTGTAAGGCCAGCTAGCGTTTGTTTCCCAGTCCTAAATGGAGTTGAATCACATGCAGTTTTTGGTCCTACAAGCAAGAGTTGTTTTCTGGTAAGGAAAGTCACTATTGTGCTCCCATTGCCACACACAGTGCAAATAGGACTTGCGTCTGTTCCCATCAAGTACAGTGTATTGGACTGAAGAGGAGCTACTGTTCTTGTCAGTTTCCTAAGCAGAGTTGAACTAGATATGGCCCGTGTGTGTAGGAAGCACAGTTCTTTTGTTCTGAGCCATCTCGCTGTTCGGACCAAATAGGAAACACCATAGAGTAGAAGAGTGCCCTTTTCTCAAAAGCATTGTGTATTTCTTGTAAGGCGAGCTAGGGTTTGTTTCCCTGTCCTAAATGGATTTGAATCACATGCAGTTTCTGGTCCAACGAGCAAGAGTTGTTTTCTGGTAAGAAGAGTCACTATTGCGCTCCCATTGTCATACACAGGGCAAATAGCACACGCGTCTGTTCCCAGCAAGTACAGTGTATTGGACTGAAGAGGAGCTACTCTTCTTGTCAGTTTCCTAAGCAGAGTTGAACTAGATATGGACCGTGTGTGTAGGAAGCACAGTTCTTTTGTTCAGAGCAAGCTCACTGTTCGGACCCCATAGGAAACACAGTAGAGTAGAAGAGTGCTCTTTTCTCAAATGCGGAGTGTGTTTTTTGTAAGACGCACTAGCGTTTGTTTCCCAGTCCTAAATGTAGTTGAATCCCATGCAGTTTTTCGTCCTATGAACATGAGTTGTTTTCTGGTAAGAAGAGTCAGTATAGCGCTCCAATTGTCATACACACTGCAAATAGCACTCGCGTCTGTTCCCAGCAAGTAATGTGTACTGGACTGAAGAGGAGCTACTGTTCTTGTCAGATTCCTAAGCAGAGTTGAACTAGATATGGACCTTGTGTGTAGGAAGCACAGTTCTTTTGTTCTGAGCAAGCTCACTGTTCGGACCCCATAGGAAACACAGTAGAGTAGAAGAGTGCTCTTTTCTCAAAAGCAGAGTGTGTTTCTTGTAAGACGCACTAGCGTTTGTTTCCCAGTCCTAAATGTAGTTGAATCCCATGCAGTTTTTCGTCCTATGAGCAAGAGTTGATTTCTGGTAAGAAGAGTCACTATAGTGCTCCAATTGCCATACACACTGCAAATAGCACTCGCGTCTGTTCCCAGCAAGTAATGTGTATTGGACTGAAGAGGAGCTATTGTTCTTGTCAGATTCCTAAGCAGAGTTGACCTAGATATGGCCCGTGTGTGTAGGAAGCACAGTTCTTTTGTTCTGAGCAAGCTCACTTTTCGAACCCCATAGGAAACACATTAGATTGAAGAGTGCTCTTTTCTAAAAAGCAGAGTGTGTTTCTTGTAAGGCGAGCTAGCGTTTGTTTCCCAGTCCTAAATGGAGTTGAATCACATGCAGTTTCTGGTCCTACGAGCAAGATCTGTTTTCTGGTAATTAGGGTCACTATTGTGCTCCCATTGTCATACACAGTGCAAATAGCACTGTCGTCTGTTCCCAGCATGTACAGTGTATTGGACTGAAGGGGATCTACTATTCTTGTCAGTTTCCTAAGCAGAATTGAACTAGATATGGCCGTGTGTGTAGGAAGCACAGTTTTTTTGTTCTGAGCAAGCTCACTGTTTTGGCCCTATAGGAAACACAGCAGAGTAGAAGATGTTCTTTTCTCAAAAGTAGAGTGTGTTTCTTGTAAGGCGATCTAGCGTTTGTTTCCCATTTCTAAATGGAGTTGAATCACATGCAGTTTCTGGTCCAACGAGCAAGAGTTGTTTTCTGGTAAGAAGAGTCACTATTGTGCTCCCACTGTCATACACAGGGCAAATAGCACTGGCGTCTTTTCCCAGCATGTACAGTGTATTGGACTGAAGAGGAGCTACTGTTCTTGTCAGTTTCCTAAGCAGAGTTGAACTAGATATGGCCGTGTGTGTAGGAAGCACAGTTCTTTTGTTCTGAGCAAGCTCACTGTTCGGAACCCATAGGAAACACAGTAGAGTAGAACAGTGCTCTTTTCTCAAAAGCAGAGTGTGTTTCTTGTAAGGCAAGCTAGTGTTTGTTTCCCAGTCCTAAATGGGAGTTGAATCACATGCAGTTTCTGGTCCTACGAACAAGAGTTGTTTTCTGGTAAGAAGAGTCACTATTGCGCTCCCATTGGCATACACAGGGCAAATAGCACTGGCGTATGTTCCCAGAATATACAGTGTATTGGACTGAAGAGGATCTACTGTTCTTGTCAGTTTCCTAAGCAGAATTGAACTAGATATGGCCGTGTGTGTATGAAGCACAGTTCTTTTGTTCTGAGCAAGCTCACTCTTTTGGCCCTGTAGGAAACACATTAGAGTAGAAGAGTGCTCTTTTGTCAAAAGCAGAGTGTGTTTCTTGTAAGGCGAGCTAGCGTTTGTTTCCCAGTCCTAAATGAAGTTGAATCACATGCAGTTTTTGGTCCCACGAGCAAGAGTTGTTTTCTGGTAAGAAGAGTCACTATTGCACTCCCATTGTCATACACAGGGCAAATAGCACTCGCGTCTGTTCCCAGCATGTACACTGTATTGGACTGAAGAGGATCTACTGTTCTTGTCAGTTTCCTAAGCAGAGTTGAACTAGATATGGCCATGTGTGTAGGAAGAACAGTTCTTTTCTTCTGAGCAAGCTCACTGTTTGGACACCATAGGAAATACAGTAGAGTGGAAGAGTGCCCTTTTTCAAAAGCAGAGTGTGTTTCTTGTAAGGCGAGTTAGCATTTGTTTCTCAGTCCTAAATGGAGTTGAATCACATGCAGTTTCTGGTCCTACGAGCAAGAGTTGTTTTCTGGTAAGAAGAGTCACTAGTGTGCTCCCATTGTCATTCACAGGGCATATAGCACTGGCATCTGTTCCCAGCATGTACAGTGTATGGAATTAAGAGGATCTACTGTTCTTGTCAGTTTCCTAAGCAGAATTGATCTAGATATGGCGCGTGTGTGTAGGAAGCACAGTTCTTTTGTTCTGAGCAAGCTCACTGTTCTGGCCCTATAGGAAACACAGAAGAGTAGAAGAGTGCTCTTTTCTCAAAAGCAGAGTGTGTTCCTTGTAAGGCGAGCTAGCGTTTGTTTCCAAGTCTTAAATGGAGTTGAATCACATGCAAATCTGGTCCTATGAGCAATAGTTGTTTTTTGGTAAGAAGAGTCATTATTGTGCTCCCGTTGTCATACAAAAAGCAAATAGCACTGTCTTCTGTTCCCAGGAAGTAATGTGCATTTGACTGAACAGGAGCTACTGTTCTTGTCAGTTTCCTAAGCAGAGTTGAACTAGATATGGCCCGTGTGTGTAGGAAGCACAGTTCTTTTGTTCTGAGCAAGCTCACTCTTCGGACCCCATAGGAAACACATTAGAGTAGAAGAGTTCTCTTTTCTAAAAAGCAGAGTTTGTTTCTTGTAAGGTGAGCTAGCGTTTGTTTCCCAGTCCTAAATGGATTTGAATCACATGAAGTTTCTGGTCCTCAGAGCAATAGTTGTTTTCTGGTAAGAAGATTCACTATTGTGCTCCCATTGTCATACAAAAAGCAAAGAGCACTGTCGTCTGTTCCCAGCATGTACAGTGTATTGGACTGAAGAGGATCTACTGTTCTTCTCAGTTTCCTAAGCAGAATTGAACTAGATATGGCCGTGTGTGTAGGAAGCACAGTTCTTTTGTTCTGAGCAAGCTCACTGTTCTGGCATATATGGGAAACAAAATAGAGTAGAAGAGTGATCTTTTCTCAAAAGCAGAATGTGTTTCTTGTAAAGCGAACAAGCATTTGTTTTCCAGTCCTAAATGGAGTTGAATCACATGCAGTTTTTGATCCTACGAGCAAGAGTTGTTTTTTGGTAAGGAAAGTCACTATTGCGCTCCCATTTCCATACACAGTGCAAATAGCACTCGCGTCTGTACCCAGCAAGTACAGTGTATTGGACTGAAGAGGAGCTACTGTTCTTGTCAGTTTCCCAAGCACAGTTGAACTAGATATGGCCCGTGTGTGTAGGAAGCACAGCTCTTTTGTTCTGAGCAAGCTCACTTTTCGGACACTATAGGAAACACAGTAGAGTAGAGGAGTGCTCTTTTAACAAAAGCAGAGTGTGTTTCTTGTAAGGAGAGCTAGGATTTGTTTCCCAGTCAGAAATGGAGTTGAATCCCATGCAGTTTCTGTTCCTACGAGCAAGAGGTGTTTTCTGGTAATAAGAGTCACTATTGCGCTCCCATTGCAATACACAGTGCAAATAGCACTCGCGTCTGCTTCCAGCAAGTACAGTGTATTGGACTGAAGAGGATCTACTGTCCTTGTCAGTTTCCTTAGCAGAGTTGAACTAGCTATGGCCCGTGTGTGTAGGAAACACAGTTCTTTTGTTCTGAGAAAGCTCACTCTTCTGGCCCTATAAGAAACACATTAGAGTAGAAGACTGCTCTTTTCTCAAAAACAGAGTGAGTTTCTTGTAAGTCGAGATAGCGTTTTATTCCCAGTCCTAAATGGATTTGAATCACATGCAGTTTCTGGTCCTACGAGCAGGAGTTGTTTTCTGGTAAGGAAAGTCACTATTGCGCTCCCATTGCCGTACACAGTACAATTAGCACTCGCGTCTGTTCCCAGCAAGGACAGTGTATTGGACTGAAGTGGATCTACTGTTCTTGTCAGTTTCCTAAGCAGTGTTGAACTAGATATGGCCCCTGTGTGTAGGAAGCACAGTTCTTTTGTTCTGAGCAAGCTCACTGTTCGGACCCAATAGGAAACACAGTAGAGTAGAAGAGTGCTCTTTCTCAAAAGCACAGTGTGTTTCTTGTAAGGCGAGCTAGTGTTTGTTTCCCAGTCAGAAATGGAGTTGAATCCCATGCAGTTTCTGCTCCTACGAGCAAGAGTAATTTTCTGGTAAGGAAAGTCACTATTGAGTTCCCATTGCCTTACACAGTGCAAATAGCACTCGCGTCTGTTCCGAGCAAGTACAGTGTATTGGACTGAAGAGGAGCTACTGTTCTTGTCAGTTTCCTAAGGAGAGTTGAACTAGATATGGCCCGTGTGTGTAGGAAGCATAGTTCTTTTGTCTGAGCAAGCTCACTGTTTGGACCCCATAGTAAACACAGTAGAGTAGGAGAGTGCTCTTTTCTCAAAAGCAGAGTGAGTTTCTTGTAAGGCGAGCTAGCGTTTGTTTCCCAGGCAGAAATGGAGTAGAATCCCATGCAGTTTCTGGTCCTACGAGCAAGAGATGTTTTCTGATAAGAAGAGTCACTATGGAGCTCCTATTGCAATACACAGTGCAAATAGCACTCGCGTCTGTTTCCACCAAGTACAGTGTATTGGACTGAAGAGAAGCTACTGCTCTTGTCAGTTTCCTAAGCAGAGTTGAACTAGATATGGCCCGTGTGTGGGAAGCACCTTTTTTTTTTTCTGAGCAAGCTCACTGTTCGGACCCCATAAAAACACAGTAGGGTAGAAGAGTGCTCATTTCTCAAAAGCAGAGTATGTTTCTTGTAATGCGAGCTAGCGTTTGCTTCCCAGACCTAAACGGAGTTGATTCCCATTGAGTTTCTGGTCCTATGAGCAAGATTTATTTTCTGGTAAGAAGAGTCACTCTTGCGCTCCCATTGTCATACACAGGGCAAATAGCACTGGCCTCTGTTCCCAGCAAGTACAGTGTATTGGATTGAAGAGGATCTACTGTTCTTGTCAGTTTCCTAAGCAGAGTTGAACTAGATATAGCCCGTGTGTTTAGAAAGCACTGCTCTTTTTTTCTGAGCAAGCTCACTGTTCTGGCAGGTAGGAAACACATTAGAGTAGAAGAGTGCTCTTTTCTCAAAAGCAGAGTGTGTTTCTTGTAAGGCCAGCTAGCGTATCTTTCCCAGTCCTAAATGGAGTTGAATCACATGCAGTTTCTGGTCCTACGAGCAAGAGTTGTTTTCTGGTAAGGAAAGTAACTATTGTGCTTTCATTGCCATACACAGTGCAAATAGCACACGCGTCTCTTCCCAGAAAGTACAGTGTATTGGACTGAAGAGGATCTACTGTTCTTGTCAGTTTCCTAAGCAGAGTTGAACTAGATATGAACCGTCTGTGTAGGAAGCACAGTTCTTTTGTTCTGAGCAAGCTCACTGTTCGGACCCCATAGGAAACACAGTAGAGTTGAAGAGTGCTCTTTTCTCAAAAGCAGAGTGTGTTTCTTGTAATGCTAGCTAGCGTTTGTTTCCCAGTCCTAAATGGGAGTTGAATCACATGCAGTTTCTGGTCCTACGAGCAAGAATTGTTTTCTGGTAAGGAGAGTCACTATTGTCCTCCCACTCTCATACACAGGGCAAATAGCCCTGGCGTCTGTTCCCAGCAAATACAGTGTATTGGACTGAAGAGGAGCTACTGTTCTTTTCAGTTTCCTAAGCAGAGTTGAACTAGATATAGCCCATGTGTTTAGGAAGCACAGTTCTTTTTTTCTGAGCAAGCTCACTGTTTTGGCCCTATAGGAAACACAGTAGAGTAGAAGAGTGCTCTTTTCTCAAAAGCAGAGTGTGTTTCTTGTAAGGCCAGCTAGCGTTTGTTTCCCAGTCCTAAATGGAGTTGAATCACATGCAGGTTTTGGTCCTACAAGCAAGAGTTGTTTTCTGGTAAGGAAAGTCACTATTGTGCTCCCATTGCCACACACAGTGCAAATAGGACTTGCGTCTGTTCCCATCAAGTACAGTGTATTGGACTGAAGAGGAGCTACTGTTCTTGTCAGTTTCCTAAGCAGAGTTGAACTAGATATGGCCCGTGTGTGTAGGAAGCACAGTTCTTTTGTTCTGAGCCATCTCGCTGTTCGGACCAAATAGGAAACACCATAGAGTAGAAGAGTGCCCTTTTCTCAAAAGCATTGTGTATTTCTTGTAAGGCGAGCTAGGGTTTGTTTCCCTGTCCTAAATGGATTTGAATCACATGCAGTTTCTGGTCCAACGAGCAAGAGTTGTTTTCTGGTAAGAAGAGTCACTATTGCGCTCCCATTATCATACACAGGGCAAATAGCACTGGCGTCTGTTCCCAGCATGTACAGTGTATTGGACTGAAGATGATCTACTGTTCTTGTCAGTTTCCTAAGCAGAGTTGAACTAGATATGGACCGTGTGTGTAGGATGCACAGTTCTTTTGTTCTGAGCAAGCTCACTGTTCGGACCCCATAGGAAACACAGTAGAATAGAAGAGTGCTCTTTTCTCAAAAGCAGAGTGTGTTTTTTGTAAGACGCACTAGCGTTTGTTTCCCAGTCCTAAATGTAGTTGAATCCCATGCAGTTTTTCGTCCTATGAGCATGAGTTGTTTTCTGGTAAGAAGAGTCACTATAGTACTCCAATTGCCATACACACTGCAAATAGCACTCGCGTCTGTTCCCAGCAAGTAATGTGTATTGGACTGAAGAGGAGCTACTGTTCTTGTCAGATTCCTAAGCAGAGTTGAACTAGATATGGCCCGTGTGTGTAGGAAGCACAGTTCTTTTGTTCTGAGCAAGCTCACGTTTTGAACCCCATAGGAAACACATTAGATTGAAGAGTGCTCTTTTCTAAAAAGCAGAGTGTGTTTCTTGTAAGGCGAGCTAGCGTTTGTTTCCCAGTACTAAATGGAGTTGAACCACATGCAGTTTCTGGTCCTACGAGCAATAACTGTTTTCTGGTAAGAAGAGTCACTATTGTGCTCCCATAGTCATACACACTGCAAATAGCACTGTCGTCTGTTCCCAGCATGTACAGTGTATTGGACTGAAGGGGATCTACTGTTCTTGTCAGTTTCCTAAGCAGAATTGAACTAGATATGGCCGTGGGTGTAGGAAGCACAGTTTTTTTGTTCTGAGCAAGCTCACTGTTCGGACCCCATAGGAAACACAGTAGAGTAGAAGAGTGCTCTTTTCTCAAAAGCAGAGTGTGTTTCTTGTAAGGCGAGCTAGCGTTTGTTTCCCAGTCCTAAATGGAGTTGAATCACATGCAGTTTTTGGTCCTACAAGCAAGAGTTGTTTTCTGGTAAGGAAAGTCACTATTGTGCTCCCATTGCCACACACAGTGCAAATAGGACTTGCGTCTGTTCCCATCAAGTACAGTGTATTGGACTGAAGAGGAGCTACTATTCTTGTCAGTTTCCTAAGCAGAGTTGAACTAGATATGGCCCGTGTGTGTAGGAAGCACAGTTCTTTTGTTCTGAGCCATCTCGCTGTTCGGACCAAATAGGAAACACCGTAGAGTAGAAGAGTGCCCTTTTCTCAAAAGCATTGTGTATTTCTTGTAAGGCGAGCTAGGGTTTGTTTCCCTGTCCTAAATGGATTTGAATCACATGCAGTTTCTGGTCCAACGAGCAAGAGTTGTTTTCTGGTAAGAAAAGTCACTATTGCGCTCCCATTATCATACACAGGGCAAATAGCACTGTCGTCTGTTCCCAGCATGTACAGTGTATTGGACTGAAGATGATCTACTGTTCTTGTCAGTTTCCTAAGCAGAGTTGAACTAGATATGGACCGTGTGTGTAGGAAGCACAGTTCTTTTGTTCTGAGCAAGCTCACTGTTCGGACCCCATAGGAAACACAGTAGAATAGAAGAGTGCTCTTTTCTCAAAAGCAGAGTGTGTTTTTTGTAAGACGCACTAGCGTTTGTTTCCCAGTCCTAAATGTAGTTGAATCCCATGCAGTTTTTCGTCCTATGAGCATGAGTTGTTTTCTGGTAAGAAGAGTCACTATAGCGCTCCAATTGCCATACACACTGCAAATAGCACTCGCGTCTGTTCCCAGCAAGTAATGTGTATTGGACTGAAGAGGAGCTACTGTTCTTGTCAGATTCCTAAGCAGAGTTGAACTAGATATGGACCGTGTGTGTAGGAAGCACAGTTCTTTTGTTCTGAGCAAGCTCACTGTTCGGACCCCATAGGAAACACAGTAGAGTAGAAGAGTGCTCTTTTCTCAAAAGCAGAGTGTGTTTCTTGTAAGACGCACTAGCGTTTGTTTCCCAGTCCTAAATGTAGTTGAATCCCATGCAGTTTTTCGTCCTATGAGCAAGAGTTGTTTTCTGGTAAGAAGAGTCACTATAGCGCTCCAATTGCCATACACACTGCAAATAGCACTCGCTACAGTTCCCAGCAAGTAATGTGTATTGGACTGAAGAGGAGCTACTGTTCTTGTCAGATTCCTAAGCAGAGTTGAACTAGATATGGCCCGTGTGTGTAGGAAGCACAGTTCTTTTGTTCTGAGCAAGCTCACTTTTCGAACCCCATAGGAAACACATTAGATTGAAGAGTGCTCTTTTCTAAAAAGCAGAGTGTGTTTCTTGTAAGGCGAGCTAGCGTTTGTTTGCCAGTCCTAAATGGAGTTGAATCACATGCAGTTTCTGGTCCTACGAGCAAGAGCTGTTTTCTGGTAAGAAGGGTCACTATTGTGCTCCCATTGTCATACACAGTGCAAATAGCACTGTCGTCTGTTCCCAGTATGTACAGTGTATTGGACTGAAGGTGATCTACTGTTCTTGTCAGTTTCCTAAGCAGAATTGAACTAGATATGGCCGTGTGTGTAGGAAGCACAGTTTTTTTGTTCTGAGCAAGCTCACTTTTTAGGCCCTATAGGAAACACACCAGAGTAGAAGATGTTCTTTTCTTAAAAAGTAGAGTGTGTTTCTTGTAAGGCGACCTAGCGTTTGTTTTCCAGTCCTAAATGGAGTTGAATCACATGCAGTTGTTTGACCCACGTATAAGAGTTGTTTTCTGGTAAGGAAAGTCACTATTGTGCTCCCATTGCCATACACAGTGCAAATAGCACTCGCGTCTGTTCCCAGCAAGTACAGTGTATTTCACTGAAGAAGAGCTACTGTTCTTGTCAGCTTCCTAAGCAGAGTTGAACTAGATATGGCCGTGTGTGTAGGAAGCACAGTTCTTTTGTTCTGAGCAAGCTCACTGTTCGGAAACCAAAAGAAACACAGTAAAGTAGAAGAGTGCTCTTTTCTCAAAAGCAGAGTGTGTTTCTTGTAATGCTAGCTAGCGTTTGTTTCCCAGTCCTAAATGGGAGTTGAATCACATGCAGTTTCTGGTCCTACGAGCAAGAATTGTTTTCTGGTAAGAAGAGTCACTATTGTGCTCCCACTCTCATACACAGGGCAAATAGCACTGGTGTCTGTTCCCAGCAAATACAGTGTATTGGACTGAAGAGGAGCTACTGTTCTTTTCAGTTTCCTAAGCAGAGTTGAACTAGATATAGCCCATGTGTTTGGGAAGCACAGTTCTTTTTTTCTGAGCAAGCTCACTGTTTTGGCTCTATAGGAAACACAGTAGAGTAGATGAGTGCTCTTTTCTCAAAAGCAGAGTGTGTTTCTTGTAAGGCCAGCTAGCGTTTGTTTCCCAGTCCTAAATGGAGTTGAATCACATGCAGTTTTTGGTCCTACAAGCAAGAGTTGTTTTCTGGTAAGGAAAGTCACTATTGTGCTCCCATTGCCACACACAGTGCAAATAGGACTTGCGTCTGTTCCCATCAAGTACAGTGTATTGGACTGAAGAGGAGCTACTGTTCTTGTCAGTTTCCTAAGCAGAGTTGAACTAGAAATGGCCCGTGTGTGTAGGAAGCACAGTTCTTTTGTTCTGAGCCATCTCGCTGTTCGGACCAAATAGGAAACACCGTAGAGTAGAAGAGTGCCCTTTTCTCAAAAGCATTGTGTATTTCTTGTAAGGCGAGCTGGGGTTTGTTTCCCTGTCCTAAATGGATTTGAATCACATGCAGTTTCTGGTCCAACGAGCAAGAGTTGTTTTCTGGTAAGAAGAGTCACTATTGCGCTCTCATTGTCATACACAGGGCAAATAGGCACTGGCGTCTGTTCCCAGCATGTACAGTGTATTGGACTGAAGATGATCTACTGTTCTTGTCAGTTTCCTAAGCAGAGTTGAACTAGATATGGACCGTGTGTGTAGGAAGCACAGTTCTTTTGTTCTGAGCAAGCTCACTGTTCGGACCCCATAGGAAACACAGTAGAGTAGAAGAGTGCTCTTTTCTCAAAAGCGGAGTGTGTTTGTTGTAAGACGCACTAGCGTTTGTTTCCCGTTCCTAAATGTAGTTGAATCCCATGCAGTTTTTCATCCTATGAACATGAGTTGTTTTCTGGTAAGAAGAGTCAGTATAGCGCTCCAATTGCCATACACACTGCAAATAGCACTCGCGTCTGTTCCCAGCAAGTAATGTGTATTGGACTGAAGAGGAGCTACTGTTCTTGTCAGATTCCTAAGCAGAGTTGAACTACATATGGCCCGTGTGTGTAGGAAGCACAGTTCTTTTGTTCTGAGCAAGCTCACGTTTTGAACCCCATAGGAAACACATTAGATTGAAGAGTGCTCTTTTCTAAAAAGCAGAGTGTGTTTCTTGTAAGGCGAGCTAGCGTTTGTTTCCCAGTACTAAATGGAGTTGAACCACATGCAGTTTCTGGTCCTACGAGCAAGAACTGTTTTCTGGTAAGAAGAGTCACTATTGTGCTCCCATAGTCATACACACTGCAAATAGCACTGTCGTCTGTTCCCAGCATGTACAGTGTATTGGACTGAAGGGGATCTACTGTTCTTGTCAGTTTCCTAAGCAGAATTGAACTAGATATGGCCGTGGGTGTAGGAAGCACAGTTTTTTTGTTCTGAGCAAGCTCACTGTTCGGACCCCATAGGAAACACAGTAGAGTAGAAGAGTGCTCTTTTCTCAAAAGCAGAGTGTGTTTCTTGTAAGGCGAGCTAGCGTTTGTTTCCCAGTCCTAAATGGAGTTGAATCACATGCAGTTTTTGGTCCTACAAGCAAGAGTTGTTTTCTGGTAAGGAAAGTCACTATTGTGCTCCCATTGCCACACACAGTGCAAATAGGACTTGCGTCTGTTCCCATCAAGTACAGTGTATTGGACTGAAGAGGAGCTACTATTCTTGTCAGTTTCCTAAGCAGAGTTGAACTAGATATGGCCCGTGTGTGTAGGAAGCACAGTTCTTTTGTTCTGAGCCATCTCGCTGTTCGGACCAAATAGGAAACACCGTAGAGTAGAAGAGTGCCCTTTTCTCAAAAGCATTGTGTATTTCTTGTAAGGCGAGCTAGGGTTTGTTTCCCTGTCCTAAATGGATTTGAATCACATGCAGTTTCTGGTCCAACGAGCAAGAGTTGTTTTCTGGTAAGAAAAGTCACTATTGCGCTCCCATTATCATACACAGGGCAAATAGCACTGTCGTCTGTTCCCAGCATGTACAGTGTATTGGACTGAAGATGATCTACTGTTCTTGTCAGTTTCCTAAGCAGAGTTGAACTAGATATGGACCGTGTGTGTAGGAAGCACAGTTCTTTTGTTCTGAGCAAGCTCACTGTTCGGACCCCATAGGAAACACAGTAGAATAGAAGAGTGCTCTTTTCTCAAAAGCAGAGTGTGTTTTTTGTAAGACGCACTAGCGTTTGTTTCCCAGTCCTAAATGTAGTTGAATCCCATGCAGTTTTTCGTCCTATGAGCATGAGTTGTTTTCTGGTAAGAAGAGTCACTATAGCGCTCCAATTGCCATACACACTGCAAATAGCACTCGCGTCTGTTCCCAGCAAGTAATGTGTATTGGACTGAAGAGGAGCTACTGTTCTTGTCAGATTCCTAAGCAGAGTTGAACTAGATATGGACCGTGTGTGTAGGAAGCACAGTTCTTTTGTTCTGAGCAAGCTCACTGTTCGGACCCCATAGGAAACACAGTAGAGTAGAAGAGTGCTCTTTTCTCAAAAGCAGAGTGTGTTTCTTGTAAGACGCACTAGCGTTTGTTTCCCAGTCCTAAATGTAGTTGAATCCCATGCAGTTTTTCGTCCTATGAGCAAGAGTTGTTTTCTGGTAAGAAGAGTCACTATAGCGCTCCAATTGCCATACACACTGCAAATAGCACTCGCTACAGTTCCCAGCAAGTAATGTGTATTGGACTGAAGAGGAGCTACTGTTCTTGTCAGATTCCTAAGCAGAGTTGAACTAGATATGGCCCGTGTGTGTAGGAAGCACAGTTCTTTTGTTCTGAGCAAGCTCACTTTTCGAACACCATAGGAAACACATTAGATTGAAGAGTGCTCTTTTCTAAAAAGCAGAGTGTGTTTCTTGTAAGGCGAGCTAGCGTTTGTTTGCCAGTCCTAAATGGAGTTGAATCACATGCAGTTTCTGGTCCTACGAGCAAGAGCTGTTTTCTGGTAAGAAGGGTCACTATTGTGCTCCCATTGTCATACACAGTGCAAATAGCACTGTCGTCTGTTCCCAGTATGTACAGTGTATTGGACTGAAGGTGATCTACTGTTCTTGTCAGTTTCCTAAGCAGAATTGAACTAGATATGGCCGTGTGTGTAGGAAGCACAGTTTTTTTGTTCTGAGCAAGCTCACTTTTTAGGCCCTATAGGAAACACACCAGAGTAGAAGATGTTCTTTTCTTAAAAAGTAGAGTGTGTTTCCTGTAAGGCGACCTAGCGTTTGTTTTCCAGTCCTAAATGGAGTTGAATCACATGCAGTTGTTTGTCCCACGTATAAGAGTTGTTTTCTGGTAAGGAAAGTCACTATTGTGCTCCCATTGCCATACACAGTGCAAATAGCACTCGCGTCTGTTCCCAGCAAGTACAGTGTATTTCACTGAAGAAGAGCTACTGTTCTTGTCAGTTTCCTAAGCAGAGTTGAACTAGATATGGCCGTGTGTGTAGGAAGCACAGTTCTTTTGTTCTGAGCAAGCTCACTGTTCGGAAACCAAAAGAAACACAGTAGAGTAGAAGAGTGCTCTTTTCTCAAAAGCAGAGTGTGTTTCTTGTAATGCTAGCTAGCGTTTGTTTCCCAGTCCTAAATGGGAGTTGAATCACATGCAGTTTCTGGTCCTACGAGCAAGAATTGTTTTCTGGTAAGAAGAGTCACTATTGTGCTCCCACTCTCATACACAGGGCAAATAGCACTGGTGTCTGTTCCCAGCAAATACAGTGTATTGGACTGAAGAGGAGCTACTGTTCTTTTCAGTTTCCTAAGCAGAGTTGAACTAGATATAGCCCATGTGTTTGGGAAGCACAGTTCTTTTTTTCTGAGCAAGCTCACTGTTTTGGCTCTATAGGAAACACAGTAGAGTAGATGAGTGCTCTTTTCTCAAAAGCAGAGTGTGTTTCTTGTAAGGCCAGCTAGCGTTTGTTTCCCAGTCCTAAATGGAGTTGAATCACATGCAGTTTTTGGTCCTACAAGCAAGAGTTGTTTTCTGGTAAGGAAAGTCACTATTGTGCTCCCATTGCCACACACAGTGCAAATAGGACTTGCATCTGTTCCCATCAAGTACAGTGTATTGGACTGAAGAGGAGCTACTGTTCTTGTCAGTTTCCTAAGCAGAGTTGAACTAGAAATGGCCCGTGTGTGTAGGAAGCACAGTTCTTTTGTTCTGAGCCATCTCGCTGTTCGGACCAAATAGGAAACACCGTAGAGTAGAAGAGTGCCCTTTTCTCAAAAGCATTGTGTATTTCTTGTAAGGCGAGCTGGGGTTTGTTTCCCTGTCCTAAATGGATTTGAATCACATGCAGTTTCTGGTCCAACGAGCAAGAGTTGTTTTCTGGTAAGAAGAGTCACTATTGCGCTCTCATTGTCATACACAGGGCAAATAGGCACTGGCGTCTGTTCCCAGCATGTACAGTGTATTGGACTGAAGATGATCTACTGTTCTTGTCAGTTTCCTAAGCAGAGTTGAACTAGATATGGACCGTGTGTGTAGGAAGCACAGTTCTTTTGTTCTGAGCAAGCTCACTGTTCGGACCCCATAGGAAACACAGTAGAGTAGAAGAGTGCTCTTTTCTCAAAAGCGGAGTGTGTTTGTTGTAAGACGCACTAGCGTTTGTTTCCCGTTCCTAAATGTAGTTGAATCCCATGCAGTTTTTCATCCTATGAACATGAGTTGTTTTCTGGTAAGAAGAGTCAGTATAGCGCTCCAATTGCCATACACACTGCAAATAGCACTCGCGTCTGTTCCCAGCAAGTAATGTGTATTGGACTGAAGAGGAGCTACTGTTCTTGTCAGATTCCTAAGCAGAGTTGAACTAGATATGGACCTTGTGTGTAGGAAGCACAGTTCTTTTGTTCTGAGCAAGCTCACTGTTCGGACCCCATAGGAAACACAGTAGAGTAGAAGAGTGCTCTTTTCTCAAAAGCAGAGTGTGTTTCTTGTAAGACGTACTAGCGTTTGTTTCCCAGTCCTAAATGTAGTTGAATCCCATGCAGTTTTTCGTCCTATGAGCAAGAGTTGATTTCTGGTAAGAAGAGTCACTATAGTGCTCCAATTGCCATACACACTGCAAATAGCACTCGCGTCTGTTCCCAGCAAGTAATGTGTATTGGACTGAAGAGGAGCTACTGTTCTTGTCAGATTCCTAAGCAGAGTTGACCTAGATATGGCCCGTGTGTGTAGGAAGCACAGTTCTTTCGTTCTGAGCAAGCTCACTTTTCGAACCCCATAGGAAACACATTAGATTGAAGAGTGCTCTTTTCTAAAAAGCAGAGTGTGTTTCTTGTAAGGCGAGCTAGCGTTTGTTTCCCAGTCCTAAATGGAGTTGAATCACATGCAGTTTCTGGTCCTACGAGCAAGAGCTGTTTTCTGTTAATTAGGGTCACTATTGTGCTCCCATTGTCATACACAGTGCAAATAGCACTGTCGTCTGTTCCCAGCATGTACAGTGTATTGGACTGAAGGGGATCTACTATTCTTGTCAGTTTCCTAAGCAGAATTGAACTAGATATGGCCGTGTGTGTAGGAAGCACAGTTTTTTTTGTTCTGAGCAAGCTCACTGTTTTGGCCCTATAGGAAACACAGCAGAGTAGAAGATGTTCTTTTCTCAAAAGTAGAGTGTGTTTCTTGTAAGGCGATCTAGCGTTTGTTTCCCATTTCTAAATGGAGTTGAATCACATAAAGTTTCTGGTCCAACGAGCAAGAGTTGTTTTCTGGTAAGAAGAGTCACTATTGTGCTCCCACTGTCATACACAGGGCAAATAGCACTGTCGTCTTTTCCCAGCATGTACAGTGTATTGGACTGAAGAGGAGCTACTGTTCTTGTCAGTTTCCTAAGCAGAGTTGAACTAGATATGGCCGTGTGTGTAGGAAGCACAGTTCTTTTGTTCTGAGCAAGCTCACTCTTCGGAACCCATAGGAAACACAGTAGAGTAGAACAGTGCTCTTTTCTCAAAAGCAGAGTGTGTTTCTTGTAAGGCAAGCTAGTGTTTGTTTCCCAGTCCTAAATGGAGTTGAATCACATGCAGTTTCTGGTCCTACGAACAAGAGTTGTTTTCTGGTAAGAAGAGTCACTATTGCGCTCCCATTGGCATACACAGGGCAAATAGCACTGGCGTATGTTCCCAGAATATACAGTGTATTGGACTGAAGAGGATCTACTGTTCTTGTCAGTTTCCTAAGCAGAATTGAACTAGATATGGCCGTGTGTGTATGAAGCACAGTTCTTTTCTTCTGAGCAAGCTCACTGTTCGGACACCATAGGAAATAGAGTAGAGTGGAAGAGTGCCCTTTTTCAAAAGCAGAGTGTGTTTCTTGTAAGGCGAGTTAGCATTTGTTTCTCAGTCCTAAATGGAGTTGAATCACATGCAGTTTCTGGTCCTACGAGCAAGAGTTGTTTTCTGGTAAGAAGAGTCACTAGTGTGCTCCCATTGTCATTCACAGGGCATATAGCACTGGCATCTGTTCCCAGCATGTACAGTGTATTGGACTTAAGAGGATCTACTGTTCTTGTCAGTTTCCTAAGCAGAATTGATCTAGATATGGCACGTGTGTTTAGGAAGCACAGTTCTTTTGTTCTGAGCAAGCTCACTGTTCTGGCCCTATAGGAAACACAGAAGAGTAGAAGAGTGCTCTTTTCTCAAAAGCAGAGTGTGTTTCTTGTAAGGCGAGCTAGCGTTTGTTTCCAAGTCTTAAATGGAGTTGAATCACATGCAAATCTGGTCCTATGAGCAATAGTTGTTTTTTGGTAAGAAGAGTCATTATTGTGCTCCCGTTGTCATACAAAAAGCAAATAGCACTGTCTTCTGTTTCCAGGAAGTAATGTGCATTTGACTGAACAGGAGCTACTGTTCTTGTCAGTTTCCTAAGCAGAGTTGAACTAGATATGGCCCGTGTGTGTAGGAAGCACAGTTCTTTTGTTCTGAGCAAGCTCACTCTTCGGACCCCATAGGAAACACATTAGAGTAGAAGAGTTCTCTTTTCTAAAAAGCAGAGTTTGTTTCTTGTAAGGTGAGCTAGCGTTTGTTTCCCAGTCCTAAATGGATTTGAATCACATGAAGTTTCTGGTCCTCAGAGCAATAGTTGTTTTCTGGTAAGAAGATTCACTATTGTGCTCCCATTGTCATACAAAAAGCAAAGAGCACTGTCGTCTGTTCCCAGCATGTACAGTGTATTGGACTGAAGAGGATCTACTGTTCTTCTCGGTTTCCTAAGCAGAATTGAACTACATATGGCCCGTGTGTGTAGGAAGCACAGTTTTTTTGTTCTGAGCAAGCTCACTGTTCTGGCATATATGGGAAACAAAATAGAGTAGAAGAGTGATCTTTTCTCAAAAGCAGAATGTGTTTCTTGTAAGGCGAACAAGCATTTGTTTCCCAGTCCTAAATGGAGTTGAATCACATGCAGTTTTTGATCCTACGAGCAAGAGTTGTTTTTTGGTAAGGAAAGTCACTATTGCGCTCCCATTTCCATACACAGTGCAAATAGCACTCGCATCTGTACCCAGCAAGTACAGTGTATTGGACTGAAGAGGAGCTACTGTTCTTGTCAGATTCCTAAGCAGAGTTGAACTAGATATGGACCTTGTGTGTAGGAAGCACAGTTCTTTTGTTCTGAGCAAGCTCACTGTTCGGACCCCATAGGAAACACAGTAGAGTAGAAGAGTGCTCTTTTCTCAAAAGCAGAGTGTGTTTCTTGTAAGACGTACTAGCGTTTGTTTCCCAGTCCTAAATGTAGTTGAATCCCATGCAGTTTTTCGTCCTATGAGCAAGAGTTGATTTCTGGTAAGAAGAGTCACTATAGTGCTCCAATTGCCATACACACTGCAAATAGCACTCGCGTCTGTTCCCAGCAAGTAATGTGTATTGGACTGAAGAGGAGCTACTGTTCTTGTCAGATTCCTAAGCAGAGTTGACCTAGATATGGCCCGTGTGTGTAGGAAGCACAGTTCTTTCGTTCTGAGCAAGCTCACTTTTCGAACCCCATAGGAAACACATTAGATTGAAGAGTGCTCTTTTCTAAAAAGCAGAGTGTGTTTCTTGTAAGGCGAGCTAGCGTTTGTTTCCCAGTCCTAAATGGAGTTGAATCACATGCAGTTTCTGGTCCTACGAGCAAGAGCTGTTTTCTGGTAATTAGGGTCACTATTGTGCTCCCATTGTCATACACAGTGCAAATAGCACTGTCGTCTGTTCCCAGCATGTACAGTGTATTGGACTGAAGGGGATCTACTATTCTTGTCAGTTTCCTAAGCAGAATTGAACTAGATATGGCCGTGTGTGTAGGAAGCACAGTTTTTTTTGTTCTGAGCAAGCTCACTGTTTTGGCCCTATAGGAAACACAGCAGAGTAGAAGATGTTCTTTTCTCAAAAGTAGAGTGTGTTTCTTGTAAGGCGATCTAGCGTTTGTTTCCCATTTCTAAATGGAGTTGAATCACATAAAGTTTCTGGTCCAACGAGCAAGAGTTGTTTTCTGGTAAGAAGAGTCACTATTGTGCTCCCACTGTCATACACAGGGCAAATAGCACTGTCGTCTTTTCCCAGCATGTACAGTGTATTGGACTGAAGAGGAGCTACTGTTCTTGTCAGTTTCCTAAGCAGAGTTGAACTAGATATGGCCGTGTGTGTAGGAAGCACAGTTCTTTTGTTCTGAGCAAGCTCACTCTTCGGAACCCATAGGAAACACAGTAGAGTAGAACAGTGCTCTTTTCTCAAAAGCAGAGTGTGTTTCTTGTAAGGCAAGCTAGTGTTTGTTTCCCAGTCCTAAATGGAGTTGAATCACATGCAGTTTCTGGTCCTACGAACAAGAGTTGTTTTCTGGTAAGAAGAGTCACTATTGCGCTCCCATTGGCATACACAGGGCAAATAGCACTGGCGTATGTTCCCAGAATATACAGTGTATTGGACTGAAGAGGATCTACTGTTCTTGTCAGTTTCCTAAGCAGAATTGAACTAGATATGGCCGTGTGTGTATGAAGCACAGTTCTTTTCTTCTGAGCAAGCTCACTGTTCGGACACCATAGGAAATAGAGTAGAGTGGAAGAGTGCCCTTTTTCAAAAGCAGAGTGTGTTTCTTGTAAGGCGAGTTAGCATTTGTTTCTCAGTCCTAAATGGAGTTGAATCACATGCAGTTTCTGGTCCTACGAGCAAGAGTTGTTTTCTGGTAAGAAGAGTCACTAGTGTGCTCCCATTGTCATTCACAGGGCATATAGCACTGGCATCTGTTCCCAGCATGTACAGTGTATTGGACTTAAGAGGATCTACTGTTCTTGTCAGTTTCCTAAGCAGAATTGATCTAGATATGGCACGTGTGTTTAGGAAGCACAGTTCTTTTGTTCTGAGCAAGCTCACTGTTCTGGCCCTATAGGAAACACAGAAGAGTAGAAGAGTGCTCTTTTCTCAAAAGCAGAGTGTGTTTCTTGTAAGGCGAGCTAGCGTTTGTTTCCAAGTCTTAAATGGAGTTGAATCACATGCAAATCTGGTCCTATGAGCAATAGTTGTTTTTTGGTAAGAAGAGTCATTATTGTGCTCCCGTTGTCATACAAAAAGCAAATAGCACTGTCTTCTGTTTCCAGGAAGTAATGTGCATTTGACTGAACAGGAGCTACTGTTCTTGTCAGTTTCCTAAGCAGAGTTGAACTAGATATGGCCCGTGTGTGTAGGAAGCACAGTTCTTTTGTTCTGAGCAAGCTCACTCTTCGGACCCCATAGGAAACACATTAGAGTAGAAGAGTTCTCTTTTCTAAAAAGCAGAGTTTGTTTCTTGTAAGGTGAGCTAGCGTTTGTTTCCCAGTCCTAAATGGATTTGAATCACATGAAGTTTCTGGTCCTCAGAGCAATAGTTGTTTTCTGGTAAGAAGATTCACTATTGTGCTCCCATTGTCATACAAAAAGCAAAGAGCACTGTCGTCTGTTCCCAGCATGTACAGTGTATTGGACTGAAGAGGATCTACTGTTCTTCTCGGTTTCCTAAGCAGAATTGAACTAGATATGGCCCGTGTGTGTAGGAAGCACAGTTTTTTTGTTCTGAGCAAGCTCACTGTTCTGGCATATATGGGAAACAAAATAGAGTAGAAGAGTGATCTTTTCTCAAAAGCAGAATGTGTTTCTTGTAAGGCGAACAAGCATTTGTTTCCCAGTCCTAAATGGAGTTGAATCACATGCAGTTTTTGATCCTACGAGCAAGAGTTGTTTTTTGGTAAGGAAAGTCACTATTGCGCTCCCATTTCCATACACAGTGCAAATAGCACTCGCATCTGTACCCAGCAAGTACAGTGTATTGGACTGAAGAGGAGCTACTGTTCTTGTCAGTTTCCCAAGCACAGTTGAACTAGACATAGCCCGTGTGTGTAGCAAGCACAGCTCTTTTGTTCTGAGCAAGCTCACTTTTCGGACACTATAGGAAACACAGTAGAGTAGAGGAGTGCTCTTTTAACAAAAGCAGAGTGTGTTTCTTGTAAGGAGAGCTAGGATTTGTTTCCCAGTCAGAAATGGAGTTGAATCCCATGCAGTTTCTGTTCCTACGAGCAAGAGGTGTTTTCTGGTAATAAGAGTCACTATTGCGCTCCCATTGCAATACACAGTGCAAATAGCACTCGCGTCTGCTTCCAGCAAGTACAGTGTATTGGACTGAAGAGGATCTACTGTCCTTGTCAGTTTCCTTAGCAGAGTTGAACTATCTATGGCCCGTGTGTGTAGGAAACACAGTTCTTTTGTTCTGAGAAAGCTCACTCTTCTGGCCCTATAAGAAACACATTAGAGTAGAAGACTGCTCTTTTCTCAAAAGCAGAGTGAGTTTCTTGTAAGTCGAGATAGCGTTTGATTCCCAGTCCTAAATGGATTTGAATCACATGCAGTTTCTGGTCCTACGAGCAGGAGTTGTTTTCTGGTAAGGAAAGTCACTATTGCGCTCCCATTTCCATACACAGTGCAAATAGCACTCGCGTCTGTACCCAGCAAGTACAGTGTATTGGACTGAAGAGGAGCTACTGTTCTTGTCAGTTTCCCAAGCACAGTTGAACTAGATATGGCCCGTGTGTGTAGGAAGCACAGCTCTTTTGTTCTGAGCAAGCTCACTTTTCGGACACTATAGGAAACACAGTAGAGTAGAGGAGTGCTCTTTTAACAAAAGCAGAGTGTGTTTCTTGTAAGGAGAGCTAGGATTTGTTTCCCAGTCAGAAATGGAGTTGAATCCCATGCAGTTTCTGTTCCTACGAGCAAGAGGTGTTTTCTGGTAATAAGAGTCACTATTGCGCTCCCATTGCAATACACAGTGCAAATAGCACTCGCGTCTGCTTCCAGCAAGTACAGTGTATTGGACTGAAGAGGATCTACTGTCCTTGTCAGTTTCCTTAGCAGAGTTGAACTATCTATGGCCCGTGTGTGTAGGAAACACAGTTCTTTTGTTCTGAGAAAGCTCACTCTTCTGGCCCTATAAGAAACACATTAGAGTAGAAGACTGCTCTTTTCTCAAAAACAGAGTGAGTTTCTTGTAAGTCGAGATAGCGTTTTATTCCCAGTCCTAAATGGATTTGAATCACATGCAGTTTTTGGTCCTACGAGCAGGAGTTGTTTTCTGGTAAGGAAAGTCACTATTGCGCTCCCATTGCCGTACACAGTACAATTAGCACTCGCGTCTGTTCCCAGCAAGGACAGTGTATTGGACTGAAGTGGATCTACTGTTCTTGTCAGTTTCCTAAGCAGTGTTGAACTAGATATGGCCCCTGTGTGTAGGAAGCACAGTTCTTTTGTTCTGAGCAAGCTCACTGTTCGGACCCAATAGGAAACACAGTAGAGTAGAAGAGTGCTCTTTCTCAAAAGCACAGTGTGTTTCTTGTAAGGCGAGCTAGTGTTTGTTTCCCAGTCAGAAATGGAATTGAATCCCATGCAGTTTCTGCTCCTACGAGCAAGAGTGATTTTCTGGTAAGGAAAGTCACTATTGAGTTCCCATTGCCTTACACAGTGCAAATAGCACTCGCGTCTGTTCCGAGCAAGTACAGTGTATTGGACTGAAGAGGAGCTACTGTTCTTGTCAGTTTCCTAAGCAGAGTTGAACTAGATATGGCCCGTGTGTGTAGGAAGCATAGTTCTTTTGTCTGAGCAAGCTCACTGTTTGGACCCCATAGTAAACACAGTAGAGTAGGAGAGTGCTCTTTTCTCAAAAGCAGAGTGAGTTTCTTGTAAGGCGAGCTAGCGTTTGTTTCCCAGGCAGAAATGGAGTAGAATCCCATGCAGTTTCTGGTCCTATGAGCAAGAGATGTTTTCTGATAAGAAGAGTCACTATGGAGCTCCTATTGCAATACACAGTGCAAATAGCACTCGCGTCTGTTTCCACCAAGTACAGTGTATTGGACTGAAGAGAAGCTACTGCTCTTGTCAGTTTCCTAAGCAGAGTTGAACTAGATATGGCCCGTGTGTGGGAAGCACGTTTTTTTTTTTTCTGAGCAAGCTCACTGTTCGGACCCCATAAAAACACAGTAGGGTAGAAGAGTGCTCATTTCTCAAAAGCAGAGTGTGTTTCTTGTAATGCGAGCTAGCGTTTGCTTCCCAGACCTAAATGGAGTTGATTTCCATTGAGTTTCTGGTCCTATGAGCAAGATTTATTTTCTGGTAAGAAGAGTCACTCTTGCGCTCCCATTGTCATACACAGGGCAAATAGCACTGGCCTCTGTTCCCAGCAAGTACAGTGTATTGGATTGAAGAGGATCTACTGTTCTTGTCAGTTTCCTAAGCAGAGTTGAACTAGATATAGCCCGTGTGATTAGAAAGCACTGCTCATTTTTTCTGAGCAAGCTCACTGTTCTGGCAGGTAGGAAAAACATTAGAGTAGAAGAGTGCTCTTTTCTCAAAAGCAGAGTGTGGTTCTTGTAAGGCCAGCTAGCGTTTCTTTCCCAGTCCTAAATGGAGTTGAATCACATGCAGTTTCTGGTCCTACGAGCAAGAGTTGTTTTCTGGTAAGGAAAGTAACTATTGTGCTTCCATTGCCATACACAGTGCAAATAGCACACGCGTCTGTTCCCAGAAAGTACAGTGTATTGGACTGAAGAGGATCTACTGTTCTTGTCAGTTTCCTAAGCAGAGTTGAACTAGATATGGACCGTCTGTGTAGGAAGCACAGTTCTTTTGTTCTGAGCAAGCTCACTGTTCGGACCCCATAGGAAACACAGTAGAGTTGAAGAGTGCTCTTTTCTCAAAAGCAGAGTGTGTTTCTTGTAATGCTAGCTAGCGTTTGTTTCCCAGTCCTAAATGGAAGTTGAATCACATGCAGTTTCTGGTCCTACGAGCAAGAATTGTTTTCTGGTAAGGAGAGTCACTATTGTCCTCCCACTCTCATACACAGGGCAAATAGCCCTGGCGTCTGTTCCCAGCAAATACAGTGTATTGGACTGAAGAGGAGCTACTGTTCTTTTCAGTTTCCTAAGCAGAGTTGAACTAGATATAGCCCATGTGTTTAGGAAGCACAGTTCTTTTTTTCTGAGCAAGCTCACTGTTTTGGCCCTATAGGAAACACAGTAGAGTAGAAGAGTGCTCTTTTCTCAAAAGCAGAGTGTGTTTCTTGTAAGGCCAGCTAGCGTTTGTTTCCCAGTCCTAAATGGAGTTGAATCACATGCAGTTTTTGGTCCTACAAGCAAGAGTTGTTTTCTGGTAAGGAAAGTCACTATTGTGCTCCGATTGCCACACACAGTGCAAATAGGACTTGCGTCTGTTCCCATCAAGTACAGTGTATTGGACTGAAGAGGAGCTACTGTTCTTGTCAGTTTCCTAAGCAGAGTTGAACTAGATATGGCCCGTGTGTGTAGGAAGCACAGTTCTTTTGTTCTGAGCCATCTCGCTGTTCGGACCAAATAGGAAACACCATAGAGTAGAAGAGTGCCCATTTCTCAAAAGCATTGTGTATTTCTTGTAAGGCGAGCTAGGGTTTGTTTCCCTGTCCTTAATGGATTTGAATCACATGCAGTTTCTGGTCCAACGAGCAAGAGTTGTTCTCTGGTAAGAAGAGTCACTATTGCGCTCCCATTATCATACACAGGGCAAATAGCACTGGCGTCTGTTCCCAGCATGTACAGTGTATTGGACTGAAGATGATCTACTGTTCTTGTCAGTTTCCTAAGCAGAGTTGAACTAGATATGGACCGTGTGTGTAGGAAGCACAGTTCTTTTGTTCTGAGCAAGCTCACTGTTCAGACCCCATAGGAAACACAGTAGAATAGAAGAGTGCTCTTTTCTCAAAAGCAGAGTGTGTTTTTTGTAAGATGCACTAGCGTTTGTTTCCCAGTCCTAAATGTAGTTGAATCCCATGCAGTTTTTCGTCCTATGAGCATGAGTTGTTTTCTGGTAAGAAGAGTCACTATAGTACTCCAATTGCCATACACACTGCAAATAGCACTCGCGTCTGTTCCCAGCAAGTAATGTGTATTGGACTGAAGAGGAGCTACTGTTCTTGTCAGATTCCTCAGCAGAGTTGAACTAGATATGGCCCGTGTGTGTAGGAAGCACAGTTCTTTTGTTCTGAGCAAGCTCACGTTTTGAACCCCATAGGAAACACATTAGATTGAAGAGTGCTCTTTTCTAAAAAGCAGAGTGTGTTTCTTGTAAGGCGAGCTAGCGTTTGTTTCCCAGTCCTAAATGGAGTTGAACCACATGCAGTTTCTGGTCCTACGAGCAAGAACTGTTTTCTGGTAAGAAGAGTCACTATTGTGCTCCCATAGTCATACACAGTGCAAATAGCACTGTCGTCTGTTCCCAGCATGTACAGTGTATTGGACTGAAGGGGATCTACTGTTCTTGTCAATTTCCTAAGCAGAATTGAACTAGATATGGCCGTGGGTGTAGGAAGCACAGTTTTTTTGTTCTGAGCAAGCTCACTGTTCGGACCCCATAGGAAACACAGTAGAGTAGAAGAGTGCTCTTTTCTCAAAAGCAGAGTGTGTTTCTTGTAAGGCGAGCTAGCGTTTGTTTCCCAGTCCTAAATGGAGTTGAATCACATGCAGTTTTTGGTCCTACAAGCAAGAGATGTTTTCTGGTAAGGAAAGTCACTATTGTGCTCCCATTGCCACACACAGTGCAAATAGGACTTGCGTCTGTTCCCATCAAGTACAGTGTATTGGACTGAAGAGGAGCTACTATTCTTGTCAGTTTCCTAAGCAGAGTTGAACTAGATATGGCCCGTGTGTGTAGGAAGCACAGTTCTTTTGTTCTGAGCCATCTCGCTGTTCGGACCAAATAGGAAACACCGTAGAGTAGAAGAGTGCCCTTTTCTCAAAAGCATTGTGTATTTCTTGTAAGGCGAGCTAGGGTTTGTTTCCCTGTCCTAAATGGATTTGAATCACATGCAGTTTCTGGTCCAACGAGCAAGAGTTGTTTTCTGGTAAGAAGAGTCACTATTGCGCTCCCACTGTCATACACAGGGCAAATAGGCACTGGCGTCTGTTCCCAGCATGTACAGTGTATTGGACTGAAGATGATCTACTGTTCTTGTCAGTTTCCTAAGCAGAGTTGAACTAGATATGGACCTTGTGTGTAGGAAGCACAGTTCTTTTGTTCTGAGCAAGCTCACTGTTCGGACCCCATAGGAAACACAGTAGAGTAGAAGAGTGCTCTTTTCTCAAAAGCAGAGTGTGTTTCCTGTAAGACGCACTAGCGTTTGTTTCCCAGTCCTAAATGTAGTTGAATCCCATGCAGTTTTTCGTCCTATGAGCAAGAGTTGATTTCTGGTAAGAAGAGTCACTATAGTGCTCCAATTGCCATACACACTGCAAATAGCACTCGCGTCTGTTCCCAGCAAGTAATGTGTATTGGACTGAAGAGGAGCTACTGTTCTTGTCAGATTCCTAAGCAGAGTTGAACTAGATATGGCCCGTGTGTAGGAAGCACAGTTCTTTTGTTCTGAGCAAGCTCACTTTTCGAACCCCATAGGAAACACATTAGATTGAAGAGTGCTCTTTTCTAAAAAGCAGAGTGTGTTTCTTGTAAGGCGAGCTAGCGTTTGTTTCCCAGTCCTAAATGGAGTTGAATCACATGCACTTTCTGGTCCTACGAGCAAGAGCTGTTTTCTGGTAAGAAGGGTCACTATTGTGCTCCCATTGTCATACACAGTGCAAATAGCACTGTCGTCTGTTCCCAGCATGTACAGTGTATTGGACTGAAGGGGATCTACTGTTCTTGTCAGTTTCCTAAGCAGAGTTGAACTAGATATGGCCGTGTGTAGGAAGCACAGTTCTTTTGTTCTGAGCAAGCTCACTGTTCGGACCCCATAGGAAACACAGTAGAGTAGAAGAGTGCTCTTTTCTCAAAAGCAGAGTGTGTTTCTTGTAAGGCGAGCTAGCGTTTGTTTCCCAGTCCTAAATGGAGTTGAATAACATGCAGTTTTTGGTTTACGAGCAAGAGTTGTTTTCTGGTAAGGAAAGTCACTATTGCGCTCCCATTGCCATACACAGTGCAAATAGCACTCATGTCTGTTCCCAGCAAGTACAGTGTATTGGACTGAAGAGGAGCTACTGATCTTGTCAGTTTCCTAAGCAGAGTTGAACTAGATATGGCCCGTGTATGTAGGAAGCACAGTTCTTTTGTTCTGAGCAAGCTCACTGTTCACACCCCATAGGAAAAAAAGTGGAGTAGAAGAGTTCTCTTTTCTCAAAAGCAGGGTGTATTTCTTGTAAGGCGAGCTAGCGTTTGTTTCCCAGTCCTAAAATGAGTTGAATCACATGCAGTTTTTGGTCCTACGAGCAAGAATTGTTTTCTGGTAAGAAGAGTCACTATTGCACTCCCATTGTCATACACAGGGCAAATAGCACAAGCATCTGTTCCCAGCAAGTACAGTGTATTGGACTGAAGAGGAGCTACTGTTCTTGTCAGTTTCCTAAGCAGAGTTGAACTAGATATGGCCCATGTGTGTAGGAAGCACAGTTCTTTTGTTCTGAGCAAGCTCACTGTTCGGACCCGATAGGAAACACAGTAGAGTAGAAGAGTTCTCTTTTCTCAAAAGCAGAGTGTGTTTCTTGTAAGGCGAGCTAGCATTTGTTTCCCAGTCCTAAATGGAGTTGAATCACATGCAGTTTTTGGTTTACGAGCAACAGTTGTTTTCTGGTAAGGAAAGTCACTATTGCGCTCCCATTGCCATACACAGTGCAAATAGCACTCACGTCTGTTCACAGCAAGTACAGTGTATTGGACTGAACAGGAGCTACTGTCCTTGTCAGTTTGCTAAGCAGAGTTGAGCTATATATGGCCCTTGTGTGTAGGAAGCACAGTTCTTTTGTTCTCAGCAAGCTCACTGTTCGGTTCCCATTGGAAAAACAGTAGAATTGAAGAGTGCTCTTTTCTCAAAAGGAGAGTGTGTTTCTTGTAAGGGGAGCTAGTGTTTGTTTCCCAGTCAGAAGTGGAGTTGAATCCCATGCTGTTTCTGGTCCTACGAGCAAGAGTTGTTTTCTGGTAAGAAGAGTCACTATTGAGCTCCCTTTGCCATACACAGTGCAAATAGCACTCGCGTCTGTTCCCAGCAAGTACAGTGTATTGGACTGAAGAGGATCTACTGTTCTTGTCAGTTTCCTAAGCAGAATTGAACTATATATGGCCGTGGGTAGGAAGCACAGTTCTTTTGTTCTGAGCAAGCTCACTGTTCGGACCCAATAGGAAACACAGTAGAGTAGAAGAGTGCTCTTTCTCAAAAGCACAGTGTGTTTCTTGTAAGGCGAGCTAGTGTTTGTTTCCCAGTCAGAAATGGAGTTGAATCCCATGCAGTTTCTGCTCCTACGAGCAAGAGTGATTTTCTGGTAAGGAAAGTCACTATTGAGTTCCCATTGCCTTACACAGTGCAAATAGCACTCGCGTCTGTTCCGAGCAAGTACAGTGTATTGGACTGAAGAGGAGCTACTGTTCTTGTCAGTTTCCTAAGCAGAGTTGAACTAGATATGGCCCGTGTGTGTAGGAAGCATAGTTCTTTTGTCTGAGCAAGCTCACTGTTTGGACCCCATAGTAAACACAGTAGAGTAGGAGAGTGCTCTTTTCTCAAAAGCAGAGTGAGTTTCTTGTAAGGCGAGCTAGCGTTTGTTTCCCAGGCAGAAATGGAGTAGAATCCCATGCAGTTTCTGGTCCTACGAGCAAGAGATGTTTTCTGATAAGAAGAGTCACTATGGAGCTCCTATTGCAATACACAGTGCAAATAGCACTCGCGTCTGTTTCCACCAAGTACAGTGTATTGGACTGAAGAGAAGCTACTGCTCTTGTCAGTTTCCTAAGCAGAGTTGAACTAGATATGGCCCGTGTGTGGGAAGCACCTTTTTTTTTTTCTGAGCAAGCTCACTGTTCGGACCCCATAAAAACACAGTAGGGTAGAAGAGTGCTCATTTCTCAAAAGCAGAGTGTGTTTCTTGTAATGCGAGCTAGCGTTTGCTTCCCAGACCTAAACGGAGTTGATTCCCATTGAGTTTCTGGTCCTATGAGCAAGATTTATTTTCTGGTAAGAAGAGTCACTCTTGCGCTCCCATTGTCATACACAGGGCAAATAGCACTGGCCTCTGTTCCCAGCAAGTACAGTGTATTGGATTGAAGAGGATCTACTGTTCTTGTCAGTTTCCTAAGCAGAGTTGAACTAGATACAGCCCGTGTTTTTAGGAAGCACTGCTCTTTTTTTCTGAGCAAGCTCACTGTTCTGGCAGGTAGGAAACACATTAGAGTAGAAGAGTGCTCTTTTCTCAAAAGCAGAGTGTGTTTCTTGTAAGGCCAGCTAGCGTTTCTTTCCCAGTCCTAAATGGAGTTGAATCACATGCAGTTTCTGGTCCTACGAGCAAGAGTTGTTTTCTGGTAAGGAAAGTAACTATTGTGCTTCCATTGCCATACACAGTGCAAATAGCACACGCGTCTGTTCCCAGAAAGTACAGTGTATTGGACTGAAGAGGATCTACTGTTCTTGTCAGTTTCCTAAGCAGAGTTGAACTAGATATAGTCGGTGTGTGTAGGAAGCACAGTTCTTCTGTTCTGAGCAAGCTCACTGTTCAGACCCCATAGGAAAAACAGTAGAGTAGAAGTGTGCTTTTTTCTCAAAAGCAGAGTGTGTTTCTTGTAAGGCAAGCTAGCGTTTATTTTCCAGTTCTAAATGGAGTTGAATCACATGCAGTTTTTTGTCCTATGAGCAAGAGTTGTTTTCTGGTAAGGAAAGTCACTATTGTGCTCCCATTGCCATACACAGTGCAAATAGCACTCGTGTCTGTTCACAGCAAGTACAGTGTATTGGACTGAGGAGGAGCTCTTTTCTTGTCAGTTTCCTAAGCAGAGTTGAACTAGATATGGCCCGTGTGTAGGAAGCACAGTTCTTTTGTTCTGAGCAAGCTCACTGTTCGGACCCCATAGGAAACACTGTAGAGTAGAAGAGTGCTCTTTTCTCAAAAGCAGAGTGTGTTTCTTGTAAGGCGAGCTAGCGTTTGTTTCCCAGTCCTAAATGGAGTTGAATAACATGCAGTTTTTGGTTTACGAGCAAGAGTTGTTTTCTGGTAAGGAAAGTCACTATTGCGCTCCCATTGCCATACACAGTGCAAATAGCACTCATGTCTGTTCCCAGCAAGTACAGTGTATTGGACTGAAGAGGAGCTACTGATCTTGTCAGTTTCCTAAGCAGAGTTGAACTAGATATGGCCCGTGTATGTAGGAAGCACAGTTCTTTTGTTCTGAGCAAGCTCACTGTTCACACCCCATAGGAAAAAAAGTGGAGTAGAAGAGTTCTCTTTTCTCAAAAGCAGGGTGTATTTCTTGTAAGGCGAGCTAGCGTTTGTTTCCCAGTCCTAAAATGAGTTGAATCACATGCAGTTTTTGGTCCTACGAGCAAGAATTGTTTTCTTTTAAGAAGAGTCACTATTGCACTCCCATTGTCATACACAGGGCAAATAGCACAAGCATCTGTTCCCAGCAAGTACAGTGTATTGGACTGAAGAGGAGCTACTGTTCTTGTCAGTTTCCTAAGCAGAGTTGAACTAGATATGGCCCATGTGTGTAGGAAGCACAGTTCTTTTGTTCTGAGCAAGCTCACTGTTCGGACCCGATAGGAAACACAGTAGAGTAGAAGAGTGCTCTTTTCTCAAAAGCAGAGTGTGTTTCTTGTAAGGCGAGCTAGCATTTGTTTCCCAGTCCTAAATGGAGTTGAATCACATGCAGTTTTTGGTTTACGAGCAACAGTTGTTTTCTGGTAAGGAAAGTCACTATTGCGCTCCCATTGCCATACACAGTGCAAATAGCACTCACGTCTGTTCACAGCAAGTACAGTGTATTGGACTGAACAGGAGCTACTGTCCTTGTCAGTTTGCTAAGCAGAGTTGAGCTATATATGGCCCTTGTGTGTAGGAAGCACAGTTCTTTTGTTCTCAGCAAGCTCACTGTTCGGTTCCCATTGGAAACACAGTAGAATTGAAGAGTGCTCTTTTCTCAAAAGGAGAGTGTGTTTCTTGTAAGGGGAGCTAGTGTTTGTTTCCCAGTCAGAAGTGGAGTTGAATCCCATGCAGTTTCTGGTCCTACGAGCAAGAGTTGTTTTCTGGTAAGAAGAGTCACTATTGAGCTCCCTTTGCCATACACAGTGCAAATAGCACTCGCGTCTGTTCCCAGCAAGTACAGTGTATTGGACTGAAGAGGATCTACTGTTCTTGTCAGTTTCCTAAGCAGAATTGAACTATATATGGCCGTGGGTAGGAAGCACAGTTCTTTTGTTCTGAGCAAGCTCACTGTTCAGACCCCATAGGAAAAAAAGTAGAGTAGAAGAGTGCTCTTTGCTCAAAAGCAGAGTCTGTTTCTTGTAAGGCGAGCTAGCATTTATTTCCCAGTTCTAAATGGAGTTGAAGCACATGCAGTTTTCGGTCCTACGAGCAAGAGTTGTGTTCTGGTAAGGAAAGTAACTATTGCGCTTCAATTGCCATACACAGTGCAAATAGCACACGCATCTGTTCCCAGAAAGTACAGTGTATTGGACTGAAGAGGAGCTACTGATCTTGTCAGTTTCCTAAGCAGAGTTGAACTAGATATGGCCCGTGTGTGTAGGAAGCACAGTTCTTTTGTTCAAAACAAGCTCACTGGTCGGAAAACTTAGGAAACACAGTACAGTAGAAGAGTGCTCTTTTCTCAAAAGCAGAGTGTGTTTCTTGTAAGGCGAGCTAGCATTTGTTTCCCAGTCCTAAAAGTAGTTGAGACACATGCAGTTTTTGGTCCTACGAGCATGAGTTTTTTTTTGGTAAGGAAAGTCACTATTGCGTTCCCTTTGCCATACACAGTGCAAATAGCACTCGCGTCTATTCACAGCAAGTACAGTGTATTGGACTGAAGAGGAGCTACTGTTCTTGTCAGTTTCCTATGCAGAATTGAACTAGATATGGCCGTGTGTGTAGGAAGCACAGTTCTTCTGTTCTGAGCAAGCTCACTGTTCAGACCACATAGGAAAAACAGTAGAGTAGAAGTGTGCTTTTTTCTCAAAAGCAGAGTGTGTTTCTTGTAAGGCGAGCTAGCGTTTATTTTCCAGTTCTAAATGGAGTTGAATCACATGCAGTTTTTTGTCCTACGAGCAAGAGTTATTTTCTGGTAAGGAAAGTCACTATTGTGCTCCCATTGCCATACACAGTGCAAATAGCACTCGCGTCTGTTCAGAGCAAGTACAGTGTATTGGACTGAAGAGGAGCTCTTTTCTTGTCAGTTTCCTAAGCAGAGTTGAACTAGATATGGCCCGTGTGTGTAGGAAGCACAGTTCTTTTGTTCTGAGCAAGCTCACTGTTCGGACCCCATAGGAAACACAGTAGAGTAGAAGAGTGCTCTTTTCTCAAAAGCAGAATGTGTTTCTTGTAAGGCGAGCTAGCGTTTGTTTCCCAGTACTAAATGGATTTGAATAACATGCAGTTTTTGGTTTACGACCAAGAGTTGTTTTCTGGTAAGGAAAGTCACTATTGCGCTCCCATTGCCATGCACAGTGCAAATAGCACTCAGTCTGTTCCCAGCAAGTACATTGTATTGGGCTGAAGAGGAGCTACTGATCTTGTCAGTTTCCTAAGCAGAGTTGAACTAGATATGGCCCGTGTATGTAGGAAGCACAGTTCTTTTGTTCTGAGCAAGCTCAATGTTCACACCCCATAGGAAAAAAAGTGGAGTAGAAGAGTTCTCTTTTCTCAAAAGCAGAGTGTGTTTCTTGTAAGGCGAGCTAGCGTTTGTTTCCCAGTCCTAAAAGGAGTTGAATCACATGCAGTTTTTGGTCCTACGAACAAGAATTGTTTTCTGGTAAGAAGAGTCACTATTGTACTCCCATTGTCATACACAGGGCAAATAGCACACGCGTCTGTTCCCAGCAAGTACAGTGTATTGGACTGAAGAGGAGCTACATTTCTTGTCAGTTTCCTAAGCAGAGTTGAACTAGATATGGCCCGTGTGTAGGAAGCACAGATCTTTTGTTCTGAGCAAGCTCAATGTTCGGACCCCATAGGAAACACAGTAGAGTAGAAGAGTGCTCTTTTCTCAAGAGCAGAGTGTGTTTCTTGTAAGGCGAGCTAGCATTTGTTTCCCAGTCCTAAATGGAGTTGAATCACATGCAGTTTTTGGTTTACGAGCAACAGTTGTTTTCTGGTAAGGGAAGTCACTATTGCGCTCCCATTGGCATACACAGTGCAAATAGCACTCACGTCTGTTCACAGCAAGTACAGTGTATTGGACTGAACAGGAGCTACTGTCCTTGTCAGTTTGCTAAGCAGAGTTGAGCAATATATGGCCCTTGTGTGTAGGAAGCACAGTTCTTTTGTTCTCAGCAAGCTCACTGTTCGGTTCCCATTGGAAACACAGTAGAATAGAAGAGTGCTCTTTTCTCAAAAGGAGAGTGTGTTTCTTGTAAGGGGAGCTAGTGTTTGTTTCCCAGTCAGAAGTGGAGTTGAATCCCATGCAGTTTCTGGTCCTACGAGCAAGAGTTGTTTTCTGGTAAAAAGAGTCACTATTGAGCTCCCATTGCCATACACAGTGCAAATAACACTCGCGTCTGTTCCCAGCAAGTACAGTGTATTGGACTGAAGAGGATCTACTGTTCTTGTCAGTTTCCTAAGCAGAATTGAACTATATATGGCCGTGGGTAGGAAGCACAGTTCTTTTGTTCTGAGCAAGCTCACTGTTCAGACCCCATAGGAAAAAAAGTAGAGTAGAAGAGTGGTCTTTTCTCAAAAGCAGAGTGTGTTTCTTGTAAGGCGAGCTAGTGTTTGTTTCCCAGTCCTAAATGGAGTTGATTCACATGCAGTTTCTTGTCCTACGAGCAAGAGTTGTTTTCTGAAAAAAAGAGTCACTATTGCGCTCCCCTTGTCATACACAGGGCAAATAACACTAGCGTCTGTTCCCAGGTTGTACTGTGTATTGGACTGAAGAGGATCTACTGTTCTTGTCAGTTTCCTAATCAGAATTGAACTAGATATGGCCCGTGTGTGTAGGAAATACAGTTCTTTTGTTCTGAGCAAGCTCACTGTTCTGGCCATATAGGAAACACAGTAGAGTAGATGAGTGCTCTTTTCTCAAAAGCAGAGTCTGTTTCTTGTAAGGCAAGCCAGCGTTTATTTCCCAGTTCTAAATGGAGTTGAATCACATGCAGTTTTTGGTTTACGAGCAACAGTTGTTTTCTGGTAAGGAAAGTCACTATTGTGCTCCCATTCCCATACACTGTGGAAATAGCACTCGGGTCTGTTCCAAGCAAGTAAGGTGTATTGGACTGAAGAGGAGCTACTGTTCTTGTCAGTTACCTAAGCAGAGATGAACTAGATATGGCCGTGTGTTTAGGAAGTACAGTTCTTTTGTTTTGAGCAAGCTCACTGTTCTGGCCCTATAGGAAACACATTAGAGTAAATTACTGCTCTTTTCTCAAAAGCAGAGTGTGTTACTTGTAAGGCGAGCTAGCGTTTGTTTCCCAGTCCTAAATGGAGTTGAATCACATGCATTTTTTGTTCCTACAAGAAAGAGTTGTTTTCTGGTAAGGAAAGTCACTATTGCGCTCCCTTTGCAATACACAGTGCAAATAGTCCTCGCGTCTGTTCCCAGCAAGTGCAGTGTATTGGACTGAAGAGGAGCTACTGTTCTTGTCAGTTTCCTAAGAAGAGTTGAACTAGATATGTCCTGTGTATGTAGGAAGCACAGTTCTTTTGTTCTGAGCAAGCTCACTGTTCGGATTCCATAGGAAACAGTGTAGAGTAGAAGAGTGCTCTTTTCTCAAAAGCAGAGTCTGTTTCTTGTAAGCCGAGCTAGTGTTTGTTTCCCAGTCAGAAATGGAGTTGAATCACATGCATTTTCTGGTCCTACGAGCAAGAGTTGTTTTCTGGTAAGGAATCACTATTGCGCTCCCATTGCCATACACAGTGCAAATAGCACTCGCGTCTGTTCCCAGCAAGTACAGTGTATTGGACTGAAGAGGAGCTACTGTTCTTGTCAGTTTCCTAAGCAGAGTTGAACTAGATACGGCCAGTGTGTGTAGGAAGCACAGTTCGTTTGTTTTGAGCAAGCTCACTGTTCTGGTCCCATAGGAAAAACAGAAGAGTAGAAGAGTGCTCTTTTCTCAAAAGCAGAGTGTGTTTCTTCTAAGGCGAGCTAGCGTTTGTTTCCCAGTCTTAAATGGAGTTGAATCCCATGCAGTTTCTGGTCCGACAATCAAGAGTTGTTTTCTGGTAAGAAGAGACACTATTGCGCTCCCATTGTCATACACAGTGCAAATAGCACTGGCGTCTGTTCCCAGCTTGTACTGTGTATTGGACTGAAGAGGATCTACTGTTCTTGTCAGTTTCCTAAGCAGAATTGATCTAGATATGGCCGTGTGTGTAGGAAGCACAGTTCTTTTGTTCTGAGCAAGCTCACTGTTCTGGCCATATAGGAAACACAGTAGAGTAGAAGAGTGCTCTTTTCTCAAAAGCAGAGTCTGTTTCTTGTAAGGCGAGCTAGCGTTTATTTCCCAGTTCTAAATGGAGTTGAAGCACATGCAGTTTTCGGTCCTACGAGCAAGAGTTGTGTTCTGGTAAGGAAAGTCACTATTGAGTTCCCATTACCATACACAGTGCAAATATCACTCGCGTCTGTTCCCAGCAAGTACAGTGTATTGGACTGAAGAGGAGCTACTGTTCTTGTCAGTTTCCTAAGCAGAGTTGAATTAGATATGGCCCGTGTGTGTAGGAAGCACAGTTCTTTTGTTCTGAGCAAGCTCACTGTTCGGACCACATAGGAAACACAGTAGAGTAGAAGAGTGCTCTTTTCTCAAAAGCAGAGTGTGTTTCTTGTAAGGAGAGCTAGTGTTTGTTTCCCAGTCAGAAATGGAGTTGAATCCCATGCAGTTTCTGGTCCTATGAGCAAGAGTTGTTTTCTGGTAAGGAAAGTAACTATTGTGCTTCCATTGACATACACAGTGCAAATAGCACACACGTCTGTTCCCAGAAAGTACAGTGTATTGGACTGAAGAGGAGCTACTGATCTTGTCAGTTTCCTAAGCAGAGTTTAACTAGATATGGCCCGTGTGTGTAGGAAGCACAGTTCTTTTGTTCTGAACAAGTCACTGTTTTGAAAACTTAGGAAACACAGTAAAGTAGAAGAGTGCTCTTTTCTCAAAAGCAGAGTGTGTTTCTTGTAAGGCGAGCTAGCATTTGTTTCCCAGTCCTAAAAGGAGTAGAGACACATGCAGTTTTTGGTCCTACGAGCATGAGTTTTTTTGGTAAGGAAAGTCACTATTGCGTTCCCTTTGCCATACACAGTGCAAATAGCACTCTCGTCTATTCACAGCAAGTACAGTGTATTGGACTGAAGAGGAGCTCTTTTCTTGTCAGATTCCAAAGCAGAGTTGAATTAGATATGGCCCGTGTGTGTAGGAAGCACAGTTCTTTTGTTCTGAGCAAGCTCACTGTTCAGACTCCACAGGAAACACAGTAGAGTAGAAGAGTGCTCTTTTCTCAAAAGCAGAGTGTGTTTCTTGTAAGGAGAGCTAGTGTTTGTTTCCCAGTCGGAAATTGAGTTGAATCCCATGCAGTTTCTGGTCCTACGAGCAAGAGTTATTTTCTGGTAAGAAGAGTCACTATTGCGCTCCCATTGTCATACACAGGGAAATAGCACACGCGTCTGTTCCCAGCAAGTACAGTGTATTGGACTGAAGAGGAGCTACTGTTCTTGTCAGTTTTTTAAGCAGAATTTTACTAGATATGGCCGTGTGTGCAGGAAGCACAGTTCTTCTGTTCTGAGCAAGCTCACTGTTCGGATCCCATAGGAAACACAGTAGAGTAGAAGTGTGCTCTTTTCTCAAAAGCAGAGTATGTTTCTTGTAAGGCGAGCTAGCGTTTATTTTCCAGTTCTAAATGGAGTTGAATCACATGCAGTTTTTTGTCCTACGAGCAAGAGTTGTGTTCTGGTAAGGAAAGTCACTATTGTGCTCCCATTGCCATACACAGTGCAAATAGCACTCGCGTCTGTTCACAGCAAGTACAGTGTATTGGACTGAAGAGGAGCTCTTTTCTTGTCAATTTCCTAAGCAGAGTTGAAGTAGATATGGCCCGTGTGTGTAGGAAGCACAGTTCTTTTGTTCTGAGCAAGCTCACTGTTCAGACCCCATAGGAAACACAGTAGAGTAGAAGCGTGCTCTTTTCTCAAAAGCCGAGTGTGTTTCTTGTAAGGGTAGCTAGCGTTTGTTTCCAAGTCCTAAATGGAGTTGAATCACAGGCAGTTTTTGGTTTACGAGCAAGAGTTGTTTTCTGAAAAGGAAAGTCACTATTGCACTCCCATTGCCATACACAGTGCAAATAGCACTCATGTCTGTTCCCAGCAAGTACAGTGTATTGGAATGAAGAGGAGCTACTGATCTTGTCAGTTTCCTAAGCAGAGTTGAACTAGATATGGCCCGTGTATGTAGGAAGCACAGTTCTTTTGTTCTGAGCAAGCTCACTGTTCAGACCCCATAGGAAAAAAAGTAGAGTAGAAGCGTGC
Organism: Peromyscus eremicus; assembly: GCF_949786415.1. Lineage (NCBI taxonomy): Eukaryota > Metazoa > Chordata > Mammalia > Rodentia > Cricetidae > Peromyscus > Peromyscus eremicus. Next base: position 171,880 of record NW_026734633.1, read on the forward strand.
TCTTTTCTCAAAAGAGGAGTGTGTTTCTTGTAAGGCGAGCTAGCGTTTGTTTCCCAGTCCTAAATGAAGTTGAATCACATGCAGTTTTTGGTCCCACGAGCAAGAGTTGTTTTCTGGTAAGAAGAGTCACTATTGCACTCCCATTGTCATACACAGGGCAAATAGCACTGTCGTCTGTTCCCAGCATGTACACTGTATTGGACTGAAGAGGATCTACTGTTCTTGTCAGTTTCTTAAGCAGAGTTGAACTAGATATGGCCGTGTGTGTAGGAAGAACAGTTCTTTTCTTCTGAGCAAGCTCACTCTTCGGACACCATAGGAAATACAGTAGAGTGGAAGAGTGCCCTTTTTCAAAAGCAGAGTGTGTTTCTTGTAAGGCGAGTTAGCATTTGTTTCTCAGTCCTAAATGGAGTTGAATCACATGCAGTTTCTGGTCCTACGAGCAAGAGTTGTTTTCTGGTAAGAAGAGTCACTAGTGTGCTCCCATTGTCATTCACAGGGCATATAGCACTGGCATCTGTTCCCAGCATGTACAGTGTATTGGACTTAAGAGGATCTACTGTTCTTGTCAGTTTCCTAAGCAGAATTGATCTAGATATGGCGCGTGTGTTTAGGAAGCACAGTTCTTTTGTTCTGAGCAAGCTCACTGTTCTGGCCCTATAGGAAACACAGAAGAGTAGAAGAGTGCTCTTTTCTCAAAAGCAGAGTGTGTTCCTTGTAAGGCGAGCTAGCGTTTGTTTCCAAGTCTTAAATGGAGTTGAATCACATGCAAATCTGGTCCTATGAGCAATAGTTGTTTTTTGGTAAGAAGAGTCATTATTGTGCTCCCGTTGTCATACAAAAAGCAAATAGCACTGTCTTCTGTTCCCAGGAAGTAATGTGCATTTGACTGAACAGGAGCTACTGTTCTTGTCAGTTTCCTAAGCAGAGTTGAACTAGATATGGCCCGTGTGTGTAGGAAGCACAGTTCTTTTGTTCTGAGCAAGCTCACTCTTCGGACCCCATAGGAAACACATTAGAGTAGAAGAGTTCTCTTTTCTAAAAAGCAGAGTTTGTTTCTTGTAAGGTGAGCTAGAGTTTGTTTCCCAGTCCTAAATGGATTTGAATCAAATGAAGTTTCTGGTCCTCAGAGCAATAGTTGTTTTCTGGTAAGAAGATTCACTATTGTGCTCCCATTGTCATACAAAAAGCAAAGAGCACTGTCGTCTGTTCCCAGCATGTACAGTGTATTGGACTGAAGAGGATCTACTGTTCTTCTCAGTTTCCTAAGCAGAATTGAACTAGATATGGCCGTGTGTGTAGGAAGCACAGTTCTTTTGTTCTGAGCAAGCTCACTGTTCTGGCATATATGGGAAACAAAATAGAGTAGAAGAGTGATCTTTTCTCAAAAGCAGAATGTGTTTCTTGTAAGGCGAACAAGCATTTGTTTCCCAGTCCTAAATGGAGTTGAATCACATGCAGTTTTTGATCCTACGAGCAAGAGTTGTTTTTTGGTAAGGAAAGTCACTATTGCGCTCCCATTTCCATACACAGTGCAAATAGCACTCGCGTCTGTACCCAGCAAGTACAGTGTATTGGACTGAAGAGGAGCTACTGTTCTTGTCAGTTTCCCAAGCACAGTTGAAGTAGACATAGCCCGTGTGTGTAGGAAGCACAGCTCTTTTGTTCTGAGCAAGCTCACTTTTCGGACCTTTTAGGAAACACAGTAGAGTAGAGGAGTGCTCTTTTCACAAAAGCAGAGTGTGTTTTTTGTAAGGAGAGCTAGGGTTTGTTTCCCAGTCAGAAATGGAGTTGAATCCCATGCAGTTTCTGTTCCTACGAGCAAGAGGTGTTTTCTGGTAATAAGAGTCACTATTATGCTCCCATTGCAATACACAGTGCAAATAGCACTCGCGTCTGCTTCCAGCAAGTACAGTGTATTGGACTGAAGAGGATCTACTGTCCTTGTCAGTTTCCTTAGCAGAGTTGAACTATCTATGGCCCGTGTGTGTAGGAAACACAGTTCTTTTGTTCTGAGAAAGCTCACTCTTCTGGCCCTATAAGAAACACATTAGAGTAGAAGACTGCTCTTTTCTCAAAAGCAGAGTGAGTTTCTTGTAAGTCGAGATAGCGTTTGATTCCCAGTCCTAAATGGATTTGAATCACATGCAGTTTCTGGTCCTACGAGCAGGAGTTGTTTTCTGGTAAGGAAAGTCACTATTGCGCTCCCATTTCCATACACAGTGCAAATAGCACTCGCGTCTGTACCCAGCAAGTACAGTGTATTGGACTGAAGAGGAGCTACTGTTCTTGTCAGTTTCCCAAGCACAGTTGAACTAGATATGGCCCGTGTGTGTAGGAAGCACAGCTCTTTTGTTCTGAGCAAGCTCACTTTTCGGACACTATAGGAAACACAGTAGAGTAGAGGAGTGCTCTTTTAACAAAAGCAGAGTGTGTTTCTTGTAAGGAGAGCTAGGATTTGTTTCCCAGTCAGAAATGGAGTTGAATCCCATGCAGTTTCTGTTCCTACGAGCAAGAGGTGTTTTCTGGTAATAAGAGTCACTATTGCGCTCTCATTGCAATACACAGTGCAAATAGCACTCGCGTCTGCTTCCAGCAAGTACAGTGTATTGGACTGAAGAGGATCTACTGTCCTTGTCAGTTTCCTTAGCAGAGTTGAACTATCTATGGCCCGTGTGTGTAGGAAACACAGTTCTTTTGTTCTGAGAAAGCTCACTCTTCTGGCCCTATAAGAAACACATTAGAGTAGAAGACTGCTCTTTTCTCAAAAGCAGAGTGAGTTTCTTGTAAGTCGAGATAGCGTTTGATTCCCAGTCCTAAATGGATTTGAATCACATGCAGTTTCTGGTCCTACGAGCAGGAGTTGTTTTCTGGTAAGGAAAGTCACTATTGCGCTCCCATTTCCATACACAGTGCAAATAGCACTCGCGTCTGTACCCAGCAAGTACAGTGTATTGGACTGAAGAGGAGCTACTGTTCTTGTCAGTTTCCCAAGCACAGTTGAACTAGATATGGCCCGTGTGTGTAGGAAGCACAGCTCTTTTGTTCTGAGCAAGCTCACTTTTCGGACACTATAGGAAACACAGTAGAGTAGAGGAGTGCTCTTTTAACAAAAGCAGAGTGTGTTTCTTGTAAGGAGAGCTAGGATTTGTTTCCCAGTCAGAAATGGAGTTGAATCCCATGCAGTTTCTGTTCCTACGAGCAAGAGGTGTTTTCTGGTAATAAGAGTCACTATTGCGCTCTCATTGCAATACACAGTGCAAATAGCACTCGCGTCTGCTTCCAGCAAGTACAGTGTATTGGACTGAAGAGGATCTACTGTCCTTGTCAGTTTCCTTAGCAGAGTTGAACTAGCTATGGCCCGTGTGTGTAGGAAACACAGTTCTTTTGTTCTGAGAAAGCTCACTCTTCTGGCCCTATAAGAAACACATTAGAGTAGAAGACTGCTCTTTTCTCAAAAACAGAGTGAGTTTCTTGTAAGTCGAGATAGCGTTTTATTCCCAGTCCTAAATGGATTTGAATCACATGCAGTTTCTGGTCCTACGAGCAGGAGTTGTTTTCTGGTAAGGAAAGTCACTATTGCGCTCCCATTGCCGTACACAGTACAATTAGCACTCGCGTCTGTTCCCAGCAAGGACAGTGTATTGGACTGAAGTGGATCTACTGTTCTTGTCAGTTTCCTAAGCAGTGTTGAACTAGATATGGCCCCTGTGTGTAGGAAGCACAGTTCTTTTGTTCTGAGCAAGCTCACTGTTCGGACCCAATAGGAAACACAGTAGAGTAGAAGAGTGCTCTTTCTCAAAAGCACAGTGTGTTTCTTGTAAGGCGAGCTAGTGTTTGTTTCCCAGTCAGAAATGGAGTTGAATCCCATGCAGTTTCTGCTCCTACGAGCAAGAGTGATTTTCTGGTAAGGAAAGTCACTATTGAGTTCCCATTGCCTTACACAGTGCAAATAGCACTCGCGTCTGTTCCGAGCAAGTACAGTGTATTGGACTGAAGAGGAGCTACTGTTCTTGTCAGTTTCCTAAGCAGAGTTGAACTAGATATGGCCCGTGTGTGTAGGAAGCATAGTTCTTTTGTCTGAGCAAGCTCACTGTTTGGACCCCATAGTAAACACAGTAGAGTAGGAGAGTGCTCTTTTCTCAAAAGCAGAGTGAGTTTCTTGTAAGGCGAGCTAGCGTTTGTTTCCCAGGCCGAAATGGAGTAGAATCCCATGCAGTTTCTGGTCCTACGAGCAAGAGATGTTTTCTGATAAGAAGAGTCACTATGGAGCTCCTATTGCAATACACAGTGCAAATAGCACTCGCGTCTGTTTCCACCCAGTACAGTGTATTGGACTGAAGAGAAGCTACTGCTCTTGTCAGTTTCCTAAGCAGAGTTGAACTAGATATGGCCCGTGTGTGGGAAGCACCTTTTTTTTTTTCTGAGCAAGCTCACTGTTCGGACCCCATAAAAACACAGTAGGGTAGAAGAGTGCTCATTTCTCAAAAGCAGAGTGTGTTTCTTGTAATGCGAGCTAGCGTTTGCTTCCCAGACCTAAACGGAGTTGATTCCCATTGAGTTTCTGGTCCTATGAGCAAGATTTATTTTCTGGTAAGAAGAGTCACTCTTGCGCTCCCATTGTCATACACAGGGCAAATAGCACTGGCCTCTGTTCCCAGCAAGTACAGTGTATTGGATTGAAGAGGATCTACTGTTCTTGTCAGTTTCCTAAGCAGAGTTGAACTAGATACAGCCCGTGTTTTTAGGAAGCACTGCTCTTTTTTTCTGAGCAAGCTCACTGTTCTGGCAGGTAGGAAACACATTAGAGTAGAAGAGTGCTCTTTTCTCAAAAGCAGAGTGTGTTTCTTGTAAGGCCAGCTAGCGTTTCTTTCCCAGTCCTAAATGGAGTTGAATCACATGCAGTTTCTGGTCCTACGAGCAAGAGTTGTTTTCTGGTAAGGAAAGTAACTATTGTGCTTCCATTGCCATACACAGTGCAAATAGCACACGCGTCTGTTCCCAGAAAGTACAGTGTATTGGACTGAAGAGGATCTACTGTTCTTGTCAGTTTCCTAAGCAGAGTTGAACTAGATATAGTCGGTGTGTGTAGGAAGCACAGTTCTTCTGTTCTGAGCAAGCTCACTGTTCAGACCCCATAGGAAAAACAGTAGAGTAGAAGTGTGCTTTTTTCTCAAAAGCAGAGTGTGTTTCTTGTAAGGCAAGCTAGCGTTTATTTTCCAGTTCTAAATGGAGTTGAATCACATGCAGTTTTTTGTCCTACGAGCAAGAGTTGTTTTCTGGTAAGGAAAGTCACTATTGTGCTCCCATTGCCATACACAGTGCAAATAGCACTCGTGTCTGTTCACAGCAAGTACAGTGTATTGGACTGAGGAGGAGCTCTTTTCTTGTCAGTTTCCTAAGCAGAGTTGAACTAGATATGGCCCGTGTGTAGGAAGCACAGTTCTTTTGTTCTGAGCAAGCTCACTGTTCGGACCCCATAGGAAACACAGTAGAGTAGAAGAGTGCTCTTTTCTCAAAAGCAGAGTGTGTTTCTTGTAAGGCGAGCTAGCGTTTGTTTCCCAGTCCTAAATGGAGTTGAATAACATGCAGTTTTTGGTTTACGAGCAAGAGTTGTTTTCTGGTAAGGAAAGTCACTATTGCGCTCCCATTGCCATACACAGTGCAAATAGCACTCATGTCTGTTCCCAGCAAGTACAGTGTATTGGACTGAAGAGGAGCTACTGATCTTGTCAGTTTCCTAAGCAGAGTTGAACTAGATATGGCCCGTGTATGTAGGAAGCACAGTTCTTTTGTTCTGAGCAAGCTCACTGTTCACACCCCATAGGAAAAAAAGTGGAGTAGAAGAGTTCTCTTTTCTCAAAAGCAGGGTGTATTTCTTGTAAGGCGAGCTAGCGTTTGTTTCCCAGTCCTAAAATGAGTTGAATCACATGCAGTTTTTGGTCCTACGAGCAAGAATTGTTTTCTGGTAAGAAGAGTCACTATTGCACTCCCATTGTCATACACAGGGCAAATAGCACAAGCATCTGTTCCCAGCAAGTACAGTGTATTGGACTGAAGAGGAGCTACTGTTCTTGTCAGTTTCCTAAGCAGAGTTGAACTAGATATGGCCCATGTGTGTAGGAAGCACAGTTCTTTTGTTCTGAGCAAGCTCACTGTTCGGACCCGATAGGAAACACAGTAGAGTAGAAGAGTGCTCTTTTCTCAAAAGCAGAGTGTGTTTCTTGTAAGGCGAGCTAGCATTTGTTTCCCAGTCCTAAATGGAGTTGAATCACATGCAGTTTTTGGTTTACGAGCAACAGTTGTTTTCTGGTAAGGAAAGTCACTATTGCGCTCCCATTGCCATACACAGTGCAAATAGCACTCACGTCTGTTCACAGCAAGTACAGTGTATTGGACTGAACAGGAGCTACTGTCCTTGTCAGTTTGCTAAGCAGAGTTGAGCTATATATGGCCCTTGTGTGTAGGAAGCACAGTTCTTTTGTTCTCAGCAAGCTCACTGTTCGGTTCCCATTGGAAACACAGTAGAATTGAAGAGTGCTCTTTTCTCAAAAGGAGAGTGTGTTTCTTGTAAGGGGAGCTAGTGTTTGTTTCCCAGTCAGAAGTGGAGTTGAATCCCATGCAGTTTCTGGTCCTACGAGCAAGAGTTGTTTTCTGGTAAGAAGAGTCACTATTGAGCTCCCTTTGCCATACACAGTGCAAATAGCACTCGCGTCTGTTCCCAGCAAGTACAGTGTATTGGACTGAAGAGGATCTACTGTTCTTGTCAGTTTCCTAAGCAGAATTGAACTATATATGGCCGTGGGTAGGAAGCACAGTTCTTTTGTTCTGAGCAAGCTCACTGTTCAGACCCCATAGGAAAAAAAGTAGAGTAGAAGAGTGCTCTTTGCTCAAAAGCAGAGTCTGTTTCTTGTAAGGCGAGCTAGCATTTATTTCCCAGTTCTAAATGGAGTTGAAGCACATGCAGTTTTCGGTCCTACGAGCAAGAGTTGTGTTCTGGTAAGGAAAGTAACTATTGCGCTTCAATTGCCATACACAGTGCAAATAGCACACGCATCTGTTCCCAGAAAGTACAGTGTATTGGACTGAAGAGGAGCTACTGATCTTGTCAGTTTCCTAAGCAGAGTTGAACTAGATATGGCCCGTGTGTGTAGGAAGCACAGTTCTTTTGTTCAAAACAAGCTCACTGGTCGGAAAACTTAGGAAACACAGTACAGTAGAAGAGTGCTCTTTTCTCAAAAGCAGAGTGTGTTTCTTGTAAGGCGAGCTAGCATTTGTTTCCCAGTCCTAAAAGTAGTTGAGACACATGCAGTTTTTGGTCCTACGAGCATGAGTTTTTTTTTGGTAAGGAAAGTCACTATTGCGTTCCCTTTGCCATACACAGTGCAAATAGCACTCGCGTCTATTCACAGCAAGTACAGTGTATTGGACTGAAGAGGAGCTACTGTTCTTGTCAGTTTCCTATGCAGAATTGAACTAGATATGGCCGTGTGTGTAGGAAGCACAGTTCTTCTGTTCTGAGCAAGCTCACTGTTCAGACCACATAGGAAAAACAGTAGAGTAGAAGTGTGCTTTTTTCTCAAAAGCAGAGTGTGTTTCTTGTAAGGCGAGCTAGCGTTTATTTTCCAGTTCTAAATGGAGTTGAATCACATGCAGTTTTTTGTCCTACGAGCAAGAGTTATTTTCTGGTAAGGAAAGTCACTATTGTGCTCCCATTGCCATACACAGTGCAAATAGCACTCGCGTCTGTTCAGAGCAAGTACAGTGTATTGGACTGAAGAGGAGCTCTTTTCTTGTCAGTTTCCTAAGCAGAGTTGAACTAGATATGGCCCGTGTGTGTAGGAAGCACAGTTCTTTTGTTCTGAGCAAGCTCACTGTTCGGACCCCATAGGAAACACAGTAGAGTAGAAGAGTGCTCTTTTCTCAAAAGCAGAATGTGTTTCTTGTAAGGCGAGCTAGCGTTTGTTTCCCAGTACTAAATGGATTTGAATAACATGCAGTTTTTGGTTTACGACCAAGAGTTGTTTTCTGGTAAGGAAAGTCACTATTGCGCTCCCATTGCCATGCACAGTGCAAATAGCACTCAGTCTGTTCCCAGCAAGTACATTGTATTGGGCTGAAGAGGAGCTACTGATCTTGTCAGTTTCCTAAGCAGAGTTGAACTAGATATGGCCCGTGTATGTAGGAAGCACAGTTCTTTTGTTCTGAGCAAGCTCAATGTTCACACCCCATAGGAAAAAAAGTGGAGTAGAAGAGTTCTCTTTTCTCAAAAGCAGAGTGTGTTTCTTGTAAGGCGAGCTAGCGTTTGTTTCCCAGTCCTAAAAGGAGTTGAATCACATGCAGTTTTTGGTCCTACGAACAAGAATTGTTTTCTGGTAAGAAGAGTCACTATTGTACTCCCATTGTCATACACAGGGCAAATAGCACACGCGTCTGTTCCCAGCAAGTACAGTGTATTGGACTGAAGAGGAGCTACAGTTCTTGTCAGTTTCCTAAGCAGAGTTGAACTAGATATGGCCCGTGTGTAGGAAGCACAGATCTTTTGTTCTGAGCAAGCTCAATGTTCGGACCCCATAGGAAACACAGTAGAGTAGAAGAGTGCTCTTTTCTCAAGAGCAGAGTGTGTTTCTTGTAAGGCGAGCTAGCATTTGTTTCCCAGTCCTAAATGGAGTTGAATCACATGCAGTTTTTGGTTTACGAGCAACAGTTGTTTTCTGGTAAGGGAAGTCACTATTGCGCTCCCATTGGCATACACAGTGCAAATAGCACTCACGTCTGTTCACAGCAAGTACAGTGTATTGGACTGAACAGGAGCTACTGTCCTTGTCAGTTTGCTAAGCAGAGTTGAGCAATATATGGCCCTTGTGTGTAGGAAGCACAGTTCTTTTGTTCTCAGCAAGCTCACTGTTCGGTTCCCATTGGAAACACAGTAGAATAGAAGAGTGCTCTTTTCTCAAAAGGAGAGTGTGTTTCTTGTAAGGGGAGCTAGTGTTTGTTTCCCAGTCAGAAGTGGAGTTGAATCCCATGCAGTTTCTGGTCCTACGAGCAAGAGTTGTTTTCTGGTAAAAAGAGTCACCATTGAGCTCCCATTGCCATACACAGTGCAAATAACACTCGCGTCTGTTCCCAGCAAGTACAGTGTATTGGACTGAAGAGGATCTACTGTTCTTGTCAGTTTCCTAAGCAGAATTGAACTATATATGGCCGTGGGTAGGAAGCACAGTTCTTTTGTTCTGAGCAAGCTCACTGTTCAGACCCCATAGGAAAAAAAGTAGAGTAGAAGAGTGGTCTTTTCTCAAAAGCAGAGTTTGTTTCTTGTAAGGCGAGCTAGTGTTTGTTTCCCAGTCCTAAATGGAGTTGATTCACATGCAGTTTCTTGTCCTACGAGCAAGAGTTGTTTTCTGAAAAAAAGAGTCACTATTGCGCTCCCCTTGTCATACACAGGGCAAATAACACTAGCGTCTGTTCCCAGGTTGTACTGTGTATTGGACTGAAGAGGATCTACTGTTCTTGTCAGTTTCCTAATCAGAATTGAACTAGATATGGCCCGAGTGTGTAGGAAATACAGTTCTTTTGTTCTGAGCAAGCTCACTGTTCTGGCCATATAGGAAACACAGTAGAGTAGATGAGTGCTCTTTTCTCAAAAGCAGAGTCTGTTTCTTGTAAGGCAAGCCAGCGTTTATTTCCCAGTTCTAAATGGAGTTGAATCACATGCAGTTTTTGGTTTACGAGCAACAGTTGTTTTCTGGTAAGGAAAGTCACTATTGTGCTCCCATTCCCATACACTGTGGAAATAGCACTCGGGTCTGTTCCAAGCAAGTAAGGTGTATTGGACTGAAGAGGAGCTACTGTTCTTGTCAGTTACCTAAGCAGAGATGAACTAGATATGGCCGTGTGTTTAGGAAGTACAGTTCTTTTGTTTTGAGCAAGCTCACTGTTCTGGCCCTATAGGAAACACATTAGAGTAAATTACTGCTCTTTTCTCAAAAGCAGAGTGTGTTACTTGTAAGGCGAGCTAGCGTTTGTTTCCCAGTCCTAAATGGAGTTGAATCACATGCAGTTTTTGTTCCTACAAGAAAGAGTTGTTTTCTGGTAAGGAAAGTCACTATTGCGCTCCCTTTGCAATACACAGTGCAAATAGTCCTCGCGTCTGTTCCCAGCAAGTGCGGTGTATTGGACTGAAGAGGAGCTACTGTTCTTGTCAGTTTCCTAAGAAGAGTTGAACTAGATATGTCCTGTGTATGTAGGAAGCACAGTTCTTTTGTTCTGAGCAAGCTCACTGTTCGGATTCCATAGGAAACAGTGTAGAGTAGAAGAGTGCTCTTTTCTCAAAAGCAGAGTCTGTTTCTTGTAAGCCGAGCTAGTGTTTGTTTCCCAGTCAGAAATGGAGTTGAATCACATGCAGTTTCTGGTCCTACGAGCAAGAGTTGTTTTCTGGTAAGGAATCACTATTGCGCTCCCATTGCCATACACAGTGCAAATAGCACTCGCGTCTGTTCCCAGCAAGTACAGTGTATTGGACTGAAGAGGAGCTACTGTTCTTGTCAGTTTCCTAAGCAGAGTTGAACTAGATATGGCCAGTGTGTGTAGGAAGCACAGTTCGTTTGTTTTGAGCAAGCTCACTGTTCTGGTCCCATAGGAAAAACAGAAGAGTAGAAGAGTGCTCTTTTCTCAAAAGCAGAGTGTGTTTCTTCTAAGGCGAGCTAGCGTTTGTTTCCCAGTCTTAAATGGAGTTGAATCCCATGCAGTTTCTGGTCCGACAATCAAGAGTTGTTTTCTGGTAAGAAGAGACACTATTGCGCTCCCATTGTCATACACAGTGCAAATAGCACTGGCGTCTGTTCCCAGCTTGTACTGTGTATTGGACTGAAGAGGATCTACTGTTCTTGTCAGTTTCCTAAGCAGAATTGATCTAGATATGGCCGTGTGTGTAGGAAGCACAGTTCTTTTGTTCTGAGCAAGCTCACTGTTCTGGCCATATAGGAAACACAGTAGAGTAGAAGAGTGCTCTTTTCTCAAAAGCAGAGTCTGTTTCTTGTAAGGCGAGCTAGCGTTTATTTCCCAGTTCTAAATGGAGTTGAAGCACATGCAGTTTTCGGTCCTACGAGCAAGAGTTGTGTTCTGGTAAGGAAAGTCACTATTGAGTTCCCATTACCATACACAGTGCAAATATCACTCGCGTCTGTTCCCAGCAAGTACAGTGTATTGGACTGAAGAGGAGCTACTGTTCTTGTCAGTTTCCTAAGCAGAGTTGAATTAGATATGGCCCGTGTGTGTAGGAAGCACAGTTCTTTTGTTCTGAGCAAGCTCACTGTTCGGACCACATAGGAAACACAGTAGAGTAGAAGAGTGCTCTTTTCTCAAAAGCAGAGTGTGTTTCTTGTAAGGAGAGCTAGTGTTTGTTTCCCAGTCAGAAATGGAGTTGAATCCCATGCAGTTTCTGGTCCTATGAGCAAGAGTTGTTTTCTGGTAAGGAAAGTAACTATTGTGCTTCCATTGACATACACAGTGCAAATAGCACACACGTCTGTTCCCAGAAAGTACAGTGTATTGGACTGAAGAGGAGCTACTGATCTTGTCAGTTTCCTAAGCAGAGTTTAACTAGATATGGCCCGTGTGTGTAGGAAGCACAGTTCTTTTGTTCTGAACAAGTCACTGTTTTGAAAACTTAGGAAACACAGTAAAGTAGAAGAGTGCTCTTTTCTCAAAAGCAGAGTGTGTTTCTTGTAAGGCGAGCTAGCATTTGTTTCCCAGTCCTAAAAGGAGTAGAGACACATGCAGTTTTTGGTCCTACGAGCATGAGTTTTTTTGGTAAGGAAAGTCACTATTGCGTTCCCTTTGCCATACACAGTGCAAATAGCACTCTCGTCTATTCACAGCAAGTACAGTGTATTGGACTGAAGAGGAGCTCTTTTCTTGTCAGATTCCAAAGCAGAGTTGAATTAGATATGGCCCGTGTGTGTAGGAAGCACAGTTCTTTTGTTCTGAGCAAGCTCACTGTTCAGACTCCACAGGAAACACAGTAGAGTAGAAGAGTGCTCTTTTCTCAAAAGCAGAGTGTGTTTCTTGTAAGGAGAGCTAGTGTTTGTTTCCCAGTCGGAAATTGAGTTGAATCCCATGCAGTTTCTGGTCCTACGAGCAAGAGTTGTTTTCTGGTAAGAAGAGTCACTATTGCGCTCCCATTGTCATACACAGGGAAATAGCACACGCGTCTGTTCCCAGCAAGTACAGTGTATTGGACTGAAGAGGAGCTACTGTTCTTGTCAGTTTTTTAAGCAGAATTTTACTAGATATGGCCGTGTGTGCAGGAAGCACAGTTCTTCTGTTCTGAGCAAGCTCACTGTTCGGACCCCATAGGAAACACAGTAGAGTAGAAGTGTGCTCTTTTCTCAAAAGCAGAGTATGTTTCTTGTAAGGCGAGCTAGCGTTTATTTTCCAGTTCTAAATGGAGTTGAATCACATGCAGTTTTTTGTCCTACGAGCAAGAGTTGTGTTCTGGTAAGGAAAGTCACTATTGTGCTCCCATTGCCATACACAGTGCAAATAGCACTCGCGTCTGTTCACAGCAAGTACAGTGTATTGGACTGAAGAGGAGCTCTTTTCTTGTCAATTTCCTAAGCAGAGTTGAAGTAGATATGGCCCGTGTGTGTAGGAAGCACAGTTCTTTTGTTCTGAGCAAGCTCACTGTTCAGACCCCATAGGAAACACAGTAGAGTAGAAGCGTGCTCTTTTCTCAAAAGCCGAGTGTGTTTCTTGTAAGGGTAGCTAGCGTTTGTTTCCAAGTCCTAAATGGAGTTGAATCACAGGCAGTTTTTGGTTTACGAGCAAGAGTTGTTTTCTGAAAAGGAAAGTCACTATTGCACTCCCATTGCCATACACAGTGCAAATAGCACTCATGTCTGTTCCCAGCAAGTACAGTGTATTGGAATGAAGAGGAGCTACTGATCTTGTCAGTTTCCTAAGCAGAGTTGAACTAGATACGGCCAGTGTGTGTAGGAAGCACAGTTCGTTTGTTTTGAGCAAGCTCACTGTTCTGGTCCCATAGGAAAAACAGAAGAGTAGAAGAGTGCTCTTTTCTCAAAAGCAGAGTGTGTTTCTTCTAAGGCGAGCTAGCGTTTGTTTCCCAGTCTTAAATGGAGTTGAATCCCATGCAGTTTCTGGTCCGACAATCAAGAGTTGTTTTCTGGTAAGAAGAGACACTATTGCGCTCCCATTGTCATACACAGTGCAAATAGCACTGGCGTCTGTTCCCAGCTTGTACTGTGTATTGGACTGAAGAGGATCTACTGTTCTTGTCAGTTTCCTAAGCAGAATTGATCTAGATATGGCCGTGTGTGTAGGAAGCACAGTTCTTTTGTTCTGAGCAAGCTCACTGTTCTGGCCATATAGGAAACACAGTAGAGTAGAAGAGTGCTCTTTTCTCAAAAGCAGAGTCTGTTTCTTGTAAGGCGAGCTAGCGTTTATTTCCCAGTTCTAAATGGAGTTGAAGCACATGCAGTTTTCGGTCCTACGAGCAAGAGTTGTGTTCTGGTAAGGAAAGTCACTATTGAGTTCCCATTACCATACACAGTGCAAATATCACTCGCGTCTGTTCCCAGCAAGTACAGTGTATTGGACTGAAGAGGAGCTACTGTTCTTGTCAGTTTCCTAAGCAGAGTTGAATTAGATATGGCCCGTGTGTGTAGGAAGCACAGTTCTTTTGTTCTGAGCAAGCTCACTGTTCGGACCACATAGGAAACACAGTAGAGTAGAAGAGTGCTCTTTTCTCAAAAGCAGAGTGTGTTTCTTGTAAGGAGAGCTAGTGTTTGTTTCCCAGTCAGAAATGGAGTTGAATCCCATGCAGTTTCTGGTCCTATGAGCAAGAGTTGTTTTCTGGTAAGGAAAGTAACTATTGTGCTTCCATTGACATACACAGTGCAAATAGCACACACGTCTGTTCCCAGAAAGTACAGTGTATTGGACTGAAGAGGAGCTACTGATCTTGTCAGTTTCCTAAGCAGAGTTTAACTAGATATGGCCCGTGTGTGTAGGAAGCACAGTTCTTTTGTTCTGAACAAGTCACTGTTTTGAAAACTTAGGAAACACAGTAAAGTAGAAGAGTGCTCTTTTCTCAAAAGCAGAGTGTGTTTCTTGTAAGGCGAGCTAGCATTTGTTTCCCAGTCCTAAAAGGAGTAGAGACACATGCAGTTTTTGGTCCTACGAGCATGAGTTTTTTTGGTAAGGAAAGTCACTATTGCGTTCCCTTTGCCATACACAGTGCAAATAGCACTCTCGTCTATTCACAGCAAGTACAGTGTATTGGACTGAAGAGGAGCTCTTTTCTTGTCAGATTCCAAAGCAGAGTTGAATTAGATATGGCCCGTGTGTGTAGGAAGCACAGTTCTTTTGTTCTGAGCAAGCTCACTGTTCAGACTCCACAGGAAACACAGTAGAGTAGAAGAGTGCTCTTTTCTCAAAAGCAGAGTGTGTTTCTTGTAAGGAGAGCTAGTGTTTGTTTCCCAGTCGGAAATTGAGTTGAATCCCATGCAGTTTCTGGTCCTACGAGCAAGAGTTGTTTTCTGGTAAGAAGAGTCACTATTGCGCTCCCATTGTCATACACAGGGAAATAGCACACGCGTCTGTTCCCAGCAAGTACAGTGTATTGGACTGAAGAGGAGCTACTGTTCTTGTCAGTTTTTTAAGCAGAATTTTACTAGATATGGCCGTGTGTGCAGGAAGCACAGTTCTTCTGTTCTGAGCAAGCTCACTGTTCGGACCCCATAGGAAACACAGTAGAGTAGAAGTGTGCTCTTTTCTCAAAAGCAGAGTATGTTTCTTGTAAGGCGAGCTAGCGTTTATTTTCCAGTTCTAAATGGAGTTGAATCACATGCAGTTTTTTGTCCTACGAGCAAGAGTTGTGTTCTGGTAAGGAAAGTCACTATTGTGCTCCCATTGCCATACACAGTGCAAATAGCACTCGCGTCTGTTCACAGCAAGTACAGTGTATTGGACTGAAGAGGAGCTCTTTTCTTGTCAATTTCCTAAGCAGAGTTGAAGTAGATATGGCCCGTGTGTGTAGGAAGCACAGTTCTTTTGTTCTGAGCAAGCTCACTGTTCAGACCCCATAGGAAACACAGTAGAGTAGAAGCGTGCTCTTTTCTCAAAAGCCGAGTGTGTTTCTTGTAAGGGTAGCTAGCGTTTGTTTCCAAGTCCTAAATGGAGTTGAATCACAGGCAGTTTTTGGTTTACGAGCAAGAGTTGTTTTCTGAAAAGGAAAGTCACTATTGCACTCCCATTGCCATACACAGTGCAAATAGCACTCATGTCTGTTCCCAGCAAGTACAGTGTATTGGAATGAAGAGGAGCTACTGATCTTGTCAGTTTCCTAAGCAGAGTTGAACTAGATATGGCCCGTGTATGTAGGAAGCACAGTTCTTTTGTTCTGAGCAAGCTCACTGTTCAGACCCCATAGGAAAAAAAGTAGAGTAGAAGCGTGCTCTTTTCTCAAAAGAGGAGTGTGTTTCTTGTAAGGCGAGCTAGCATTTGTTTCTCAGTGCTAAAAGGAGTTGAATCACATGCAGTTTTTGGTCCTACGAGCAAGAGTTGTTTTCTGGTAAGAAGAGTCACTATTGCGCTCCCATTGTCATGCACAGGGCAAATAGCACTCGCGTCTGTTCCCAGCATGTAAAGTGTATTGTACTGAAGAGGAGCTCTTTCCTTGTCAGTTTCCTAAGCAGAGTTGAACTAGATATGGCCGGTGTGTGTAGGAAGCACAGTTCTTTTGTTCTGAGCAAGCTCACTGCTCTGGCCATATAGGAAACACAGTAGAGTAGAAGAGTGCTCTTTTCTCAAAAGCAGAGTGTGTTTCTTGTAAGGCGAGCTAGCATTTGTTTCCCAGTCCTAAATGGAGTTGAATCACATGCAGTTTTCGGTCCTACAAGCAAGAGTTGTGTTCTGGTAAGGAAAGTCACTATTGAGTTCCCATTACCATACACAGTGCAAATAGCACTTGCGTCTGTTCTCAGCAAGTACACTGTATTGGACTGAAGAGGAGCTACTGTTCTTGTCAGTTTCCTAAGCAGAGTTGAATTAGATATGGCCCGTGTGTGTAGGAAGCACAGTTCTTTTGTTCTGAGCAAGCTCACTGTTCGTACCCCATAGGAAACACAGTAGAATAGAACAGTGCTCTTTACTCAAAAGCAGAGTGTGTTTCTTGTAAGGAGAGCTAGTGTTTGTTTTTCAGTCAGAAATGGAGTTGAATCCCATGCAGTTTCTGGTCCTATGAGCAAGAGTTGTTTTCTGGTAAGAAGAGTCACTATTGCGCTCCCATTGTCATACACAGGGCAAATAGCACACGCGTCTGTTCCCAGCAAGTACAGTGTATTGGACTGAAGAGGAGCTACTGTTCTTGTCAGTTTCCTAAGCAGAGTTGAACTAGATATGGCCCGTGTGTGTAGGAAGCACAGTTCTTTTGTTCTGAGCAAGCTCACTGTTCTGACCCCATAGGAAACACAGTAGAGTAGAAGAGTGCTCTTTTCTCAAAAGCAGAGTGTGTTTCTTGTAAGCCGAGCTAGTGTTTGTTTCCAAGTCAGAAATGGAGTTGAATCCCATGCAGTTTCTAGTCCTTCGAGCAAGAGTTGTTTTCTGGTAAGGAAAGTCACTATTGCACTTCCATTGCCATACACAGTGCAAATAGCACACGCGTCTGTTCCTAGCAAGTACAGTGTATTGGACTGTAGAGGAGCTACTGTTCTTGTCAGTTTCCTAAGCAGAGTTGAACTAGATATGGCCCGTGTTTGTAGGAAGCACAGTTCTTTTGTTCTGAAGAAGCTCACTGTTCGGAAAACTTAGGAAACACAGTAGAGTAGAAGAGTGCTCTTTTCTCAAAAGCAGAGTGTGTTTCTTGTAAGCCGAGCTAGCATTTGTTTCCCAGTCCTAAAAGGAGTTGAGACACATGCAGTTTTTGGTCCTATGAGCAAGAGTTGTTTTCTGGTAAGGAAAGTCACTATTGCGCTCCCTTTGCCATACACAGTGCAAATAGCACTCGCGTCTGTTCTCAGCTAGTACAGTGTATTGGACTGAAGAGGAGCTACTGTTCTTGTCAGTTTCCTAAGTAGAGTTGAACTAGATATGGCCCGTGTATGTAGCAAGCACAGGTCTTTTGTTCAAAGCAAGCTCACTGTTCAGACTCCATAGGAAATACAGTAGAGTACAAGAGTGCTCTTTTCTCAAAAGCAGAGTGTGTTTCTTTTAAGGCAAGCTAGTGTTTGTTTCCCAGTCCTAAATGGAGTTGAATCACATGCAGTTTTTGGTTTATGAGCAACAGTTGTTTTCTGGTAAGGAAAGTCACTATTGCGCTCCCATTGCCATACACAGTGCAAATAGCACTCACGTCTGTTCCCAGCAAGTACAGTGTATTGGACTGAAGAGGAGCTACTGATCTTGTCAGTTTCCTAAGCAGAGTTGAACTAGATATGGCCCGTGTATGTAGGAAGCACAGTTCTTTTGTTCTGAGCAAGCTCACTGTTCAGACCCCATAGGAAAAAAAGTAGAGTAGAAGAGTGCTCTTTTATCAAAAGCAGAGTTTGTTTCTTGTAAGGCGAGCTAGCATTTGTTTCCCAGTCCTAAATGGAGTTGAATCACATGCGGTTTTTGGTCCTAGGAGCAAGAGTTGTTTTCTGGTATGGAAAGTCACTATTGCACTCCCTTTGCCAAACACAGGGCAAATAGCACTCGCGTTTGTTCCCAGCAAGTACAGTGTATTGTTCTGAAGAGGAGCTACTGTTCTTGTCAGTTTCCTAACCAGAGTTAATCTAGATATGGCCCGTGTGTGTAGGAAGCTCAGTTCTTTTGTTCTGAGGAAGCTCACTGTTTGGACCCCATAGGAAACACAGTAGAGTAGAAGAGTGCTCTTTTCTCAAAAGCAGAGTGTGTTTCTTGTAAGGCGAGCTAGCGTTTGTTTCCCAGTCCTAAATGGAGTTGAATCACATGCAGTTTCAGTCCTACGAGCAAGAGTTGTTTCCTGGTAAGAAGAGTCTCTATTACTTTACCATTGCCATAAACAGTGCAAATAGCTCTGGCGTCTTTTCTCAGCATGTACAGTGTATTGGACTGAAGCGGAGCTACTGTTCTGTCAGTTTCCTAAGCAGAGTTGAACTAGATATGCCTGTGTGTGTAGGAAGCACAGTTCTTTTGCTCTTAGCAAGCTCACTGTTCGGACCCCATAGAAAACACAGTAGACTAGAAGAGTGCTCTTTTCTCAAAAGCAGAGTGTGTTTCTTGTAAGGGGAGCTAGCGTTTGTTTCCCAGTCCTAAATGGAGTTGAATCCCATGCAGTTTCTTGTCCTACGAAAGAGTTGTTTTCTGGTAAGAAGAGTCACTATTGCACTACCATTGTCTTACACAGGGCAAATAGCACTGGTGTCGGTTCCCAGCATGTACAGTGTATTGGACTGAAGAGGAGCTACTGTTCTTGTCAGTTTCCTAAGCAGAATTTATCTACATATGGCCGTGTGTGTAGGAAGCACAGTTCTTTTGTTCTGAGCAAGCTCACTGTTCGGACCCCATAGGAATCACAGTAGAGTAGAAGAGTGCTCTTTTCTCAAAAGCAGAGTGTGTTTCTTGTAAGGCGAGCTAGCGTTTGTTTCCCAGTCCTAAATGGAGTTGAATCACATGCAGTTTCTTGTCTTATGAGCAAGAGTTGTTTTCTGGTAAGAACAGTCACTATTGCGCTCCCATTGTCATACACAGGGCAAATAGCACTGGTGTCGGTTTCCAGCATGTACAGTGTATTGGAATGAAGAGGAGCTACTCTTCTTGTCAGTTTCCTAAGCAGAATTGATCTAGATATGGCCGTATGTGTAGGAAGCACAGTTCTTTTGTTCTGAGCAAGCTCACTGTTCGGAACCCATAGTAAACACAGTAGAGTAGAAGAGTGCTCTTTTAACAAAAGCAGAGTGTGTTTCTTATAAGGCGAGCTAGCGTTTGTTTCCCAGTCCTAAATGGAGTTGAATCACATGCAGTTTCTTGTCCTATGAGCAAGAGTTGTTTTCTGGTAAGAAGAGTCACTATTGTGCTCCCATTGCCACACACAGTGCAAATAGCACTCGCGTCTGTTTCCAGCAAGTACAGAGTATTGGACTGAAGAGGAGCTACTGATCTTGTCAGTTTCCTAAGCAGAGTTGAACTAGATATGGCCCTTGTGTGTAAGAAGCACAGTTCTTTTGTTCTCAGCAAGCTCACTGTTCGGATCCCACAGGAAACACAGTAGAATAGAAGAGTGCTCTTTTCTCAAAAGCAGAGTGTGTTTCTTGTAAGGGGAGCTAGTGTTTGTTTCCCAGTAGGAAGTGGAGTTGAATCCCATGCAGTTTCTGTTCCTACGAGCAAGAGTTGTTTTCTGGTAATAAGAGTCACTATTGCGCTCCCGTTGCCATACACAGTGCAAATAGCACTCATGTCTCTTCCCAGCAAGTACAGTGTATTGGACTGAAGAGGAGCTACTGATCTTGTCAGTTTCCTAAGCAGAGTTGAAGTAGATATGGCCCGTGTATGTAGGAAGAACAGTTCTTTTGTTCTGAGCAAGCTCACTGTTCAGACCCCATAGGAAAAAAAGTAGAGTAGAAGCGTGCTCTTTTCTCAAAAGAGGAGTGTGTTTCTTGTAAGGCGAGCTAGCATTTGTTTCCCAGTCCTAAAAGGAGTTGAATCACATGCAGTTTTTGGTCTAACGAGCAAGAGTTGTTTTCTGGTAAGAAGAGTCACTATTGCGCTCCCATTGTCATGCACAGGGCAAATAGCACTTGCGTCTGTTCTCAGCAAGTACACTGTATTGGACTGAAGAGGAGCTACTGTTCTTGTCAGTTTCCTAAGCAGAGTTGAATTAGATATGGCCCGTGTGTGTAGGAAGCACAGTTCTTTTGTTCTGAGCAAGCTCACTGTTCATACCCCATAGGAAACACAGTAGAATAGAACAGTGCTCTTTACTCAAAAGCAGAGTGTGTTTCCTGTAAGGAGAGCTAGTATTTGTTTTTCAGTCAGAAATGGAGTTGAATCCCATGCAGTTTCTGGTCCTATGAGCAAGAGTTGTTTTCTGGTAAGAAGAGTCACTATTGCGCTCCCATTGTCATACACAGGGCAAATAGCACACGCGTCTGTTCCCAGCAAGTACAGTGTATTGGACTGAAGAGGAGCTACTCTTCTTGTCAGTTTCCTAAGCAGAGTTGAACTAGATATGGCCCGTGTGTGTAGGAAGCACAGTTGTTTTGTTCCGAGCAAGCTCACTGTTCGGACCCCATAGGAAACACAGTAGAGTAGAAGAGTGCTCTTTTCTCAAAAGCAGAGTGTGTTTCTTGTAAGCCGAGCTAGTGTTTGTTTCCCAGTCAGAAATGGAGTTGAATCCCATGCAGTTTCTAGTCCTACGAGCAAGAGTTGTTTTCTGGTAAGGAAAGTCACTATTGCACTTCCATTGCCATACACAGTGCAAACAGCACACGCGTCTGTTCCTAGCAAGTACAGTGTATTGGACTGAAGAGGAGCTACTGTTCTTGTCAGTTTCCTAAGCAGAGTTGAACTAGATATGGCCCGTGTGTGTAGGAAGCACAGTTCTTTTGTTCTGAAGAAGCTCACAGTTCGGAAAACTTAGGAAACACAGTAGAGTAGAAGAGTGCTCTTTTCTCAAAAGCAGAGTGTGTTTCTTGTAAGGCGAGCTAGCATTTGTTTCCCAGTCCTAAAAGGAGTTGAGAGACATGCAGTTTTTGGTCCTATGAGCAAGAGTTGTTTTCTGGTAAGGAAAGTCACTATTGCGCTCCCTTTGCCATACACAGTGCAAATAGCACTCGCGTCTGTTCTCAGCTAGTACAGTGTATTGGACTGAAGAGGAGCTACTGTTCTTGTCAGTTTCCTAAGTAGAGTTGAACTAGATATGGCCCATGTATATAGGAAGCACAGTTCTTTTGTTCAAAGCAAGCTCACTGTTCAGACTCCATAGGAAATACAGTAGAGTACAAGAGTGCTCTTTTCTCAAAAGCAGAGTGTGTTTCTTTTAAGGCAAGCTAGTGTTTGTTTCCCAGATATAAATGGAGTTGAATCACATGCAGTTTTTGGTTTATGAGCAACAGTTGTTTTCTGGTAAGGAAAGTCACTATTGCTCTCCCATTGCCATACACAGTGCAAATAGCACTCACGTCTGTTCCCAGCAAGTACAGTGTATTGGACTGAAGAGGAGCTACTGATCTTGTCAGTTTCCTAAGCAGAGTTGAACTAGATATGGCCCGTGTATGTAGGAAGCACAGTTCTTTTGTTCTGAGCAAGCTCACTGTTCAGACCCCATAGGAAAAAAAGTAGAGTAGAAGCGTGCTCTTTTCTCAAAAGAGGAGTGTGTTTCTTGTAAGGCGAGCTAGCATTTGTTTCCCAGTCCTAAAAGGAGTTGAATCACATGCAGTTTTTGGTCCTATGAGCAAGAGTTGTTTTCTGGTAAGAAGAGTCACTATTGCGCTCCCATTGTCATGCACAGGGCAAATAGCACTCGCGTCTGTTCCCAGCATGTAAAGTGTATTGTACTGAAGAGGAGCTCTTTTCTTGTCAGTTTCCTAAGCAGAGTTGAACTAGATATGGCCCGTGTGTGTAGGAAGCACAGTTCTTTTGTTCTGAGCAAGCTCACTGTTCGGACCCCATAGGAAACACAGTAGAGTAGAAGCGTGCTCTTTTCTCAAAAGCAGAGTGTGTTTCTTGTAAGGCGAGCTAGCATTTGTTTCCCAGTCCTAAATGGAGTTGAATCACATGCAGTTTTCGGTCCTACAAGCAAGAGTTGTGTTCTGGTAAGGAAAGTCACTATTGAGTTCCCATTACCATACACAGTGCAAATAGCACTTGCGTCTGTTCTCAGCAAGTACACTGTATTGGACTGAAGAGGAGCTACTGTTCTTGTCAGTTTCCTAAGCAGAGTTGAATTAGATATGGCCCGTGTGTGTAGGAAGCACAGTTCTTTTGTTCTGAGCAAGCTCACTGTTCGTACCCCATAGGAAACACAGTAGAATAGAACAGTGCTCTTTACTCAAAAGCAGAGTGTGTTTCTTGTAAGGAGAGCTAGTGTTTGTTTTTCAGTCAGAAATGGAGTTGAATCCCATGCAGTTTCTGGTCCTATGAGCAAGAGTTGTTTTCTGGTAAGAAGAGTCACTATTGTGCTCCCATTGTCATACACAGGGCAAATAGCACACGCGTCTGTTCCCAGCAAGTACAGTGTATTGGACTGAAGAGGAGCTACTGTTCTTGAAAGTTTCCTAAGCAGAGTTGAACTAGATATGGCCCGTGTGTGTAGGAAGCACAGTTCTTTTGTTCTGAGCAAGCTCACTGTTCAGACCCCATAGGAAACACAGTAGAGTAGAAGAGTGCTCTTTTCTCAAAAGCAGAGTGTGTTTCTTGTAAGCCGAGCTAGTGTTTGTTTCCCAGTCAGAAATGGAGTTGAATCCCATGCAGTTTCTAGTCCTACGAGCAAGAGTTGTTTTCTGGTAAGGAAAGTCACTATTGCACTTCCATTGCCATACACAGTGCAAATAGCACACGCGTCTGTTCCTTGCAAGTACAGTGTATTGGACTGAAAAGGAGCTACTGTTCTTGTCAGTTTCCTAAGCAGAGTTGAACTAGATATGGCCCGTGTTTGTAGGAAGCACAGTTCTTTTGTTCTGAAGAAGCTCAGTGTTCGGAAAACTTAGGAAACACAGTAGAGTAGAAGAGTGCTCTTTTCTCAAAAGCAGAGTGTGTTTCTTGTAAGGCGAGCTAGCATTTGTTTCCAAGTCCTAAATGGAGTTGAATCACAGGCAGTTTTTGGTTTACGAGCAAGAGTTGTTTTCTGATAAGGAAAGTCACTATTGCGCTCCCATTGCCATACACAGTGCAAATAGCACTCATGTCTGTTCCCAGCAAGTACAGTGTATTGGACTGAAGAGGAGCTACTGATCTTGTCAGTTTCCTAAGCAGAGTTGAACTAGATATGGCCCGTGTATGTAGGAAGCACAGTTCTTTTGTTCTGAGCAAGCTCACTGTTCAGACCCCATAGGAAAAAAAGTAGAGTAGAAGCGTGCTCTTTTCTCAAAAGAGGAGTGTGTTTCTTGTAAGGCGAGCTAGCATTTGTTTCCCAGTCCTAAAAGGAGTTGAATCACATGCAGTTTTTGGTCCTACGAGCAAGAGTTGTTTTCTGGTAAGAAGAGTCACTATTGCGCTCCCATTGTCATGCACAGGGCAAATAGCACTCGCGTCTGTTCCCAGCATGTAAAGTGTATTGTACTGAAGAGGAGCTCTTTCCTTGTCAGTTTCCTAAGCAGAGTTGAACTAGATATGGCCCGTGTGTGTAGGAAGCACAGTTCTTTTGTTCTGAGCAAGCTCACTGTTCGGACCCCATAGGAAACACAGAAGAGTAGAAGCGTGCTCTTTTCTCAAAAGCAGAGTGTGTTTCTTGTAAGGCGAGCTAGCATTTGTTTCCCAGTCCTAAATGGAGTTGAATCACATGCAGTTTTCGGTCCTACAAGCAAGAGTTGTGTTCTGGTAAGGAAAGTCACTATTGAGTTCCCATTACCATACACAGTGCAAATAGCACTTGCGTCTGTTCTCAGCAAGTACACTGTATTGGACTGAAGAGGAGCTACTGTTCTTGTCAGTTTCCTAAGCAGAGTTGAATTAGATATGGCCCGTGTGTGTAGGAAGCACAGTTCTTTTGTTCTGAGCAAGCTCACTGTTCGTACCCCATAGGAAACACAGTAGAATAGAACAGTGCTCTTTACTCAAAAGCAGAGTGTGTTTCTTGTAAGGAGAGCTAGTGTTTGTTTTTCAGTCAGAAATGGAGTTGAATCCCATGCAGTTTCTGGTCCTATGAGCAAGAGTTGTTTTCTGGTAAGAAGAGTCACTATTGCGCTCCCATTGTGATACACAGGGCAAATAGCACACGCGTCTGTTCCCAGCAAGTACAGTGTATTGGACTGAAGAGGAGCTACTGTTCTTGTCAGTTTCCTAAGCAGAGTTGAAATAGATATGGCCCGTGTGTGTAGGAAGCACAGTTCTTTTGTTCTGAGCAAGCTCACTGTTCTGACCCCATAGGAAACACAGTAGAGTAGAAGAGTGCTCTTTTCTCAAAAGCAGAGTGTGTTTCTTGTAAGCCGAGCTAGTGTTTGTTTCCAAGTCAGAAATGGAGTTGAATCCCATGCAGTTTCTAGTCCTTCGAGCAAGAGTTGTTTTCTGGTAAGGAAAGTCACTATTGCACTTCCATTGCCATACACAGTGCAAATAGCACACGCGTCTGTTCCTTGCAAGTACAGTGTATTGGACTGAAAAGGAGCTACTGTTCTTGTCAGTTTCCTAAGCAGAGTTGAACTAGATATGGCCCGTGTTTGTAGGAAGCACAGTTCTTTTGTTCTGAAGAAGCTCAGTGTTCGGAAAACTTAGGAAACACAGTAGAGTAGAAGAGTGCTCTTTTCTCAAAAGCAGAGTGTGTTTCTTGAAAGGCGAGCTAGCATTTGTTTCCAAGTCCTAAATGGAGTTGAATCACAGGCAGTTTTTGGTTTACGAGCAAGAGTTGTTTTCTGATAAGGAAAGTCACTATTGCGCTCCCATTGCCATACACAGTGCAAATAGCACTCATGTCTGTTCCCAGCAAGTACAGTGTATTGGACTGAAGAGGAGCTACTGATCTTGTCAGTTTCCTAAGCAGAGTTGAACTAGATATGGCCCGTGTATGTAGGAAGCACAGTTCTTTTGTTCTGAGCAAGCTCACTGTTCAGACCCCATAGGAAAAAAAGTAGAGTAGAAGCGTGCTCTTTTCTCAAAAGAGGAGTGTGTTTCTTGTAAGGCGAGCTAGCATTTGTTTCCCAGTCCTAAAAGGAGTTGAATCACATGCAGTTTTTGGTCCTACGAGCAAGAGTTGTTTTCTGGTAAGAAGAGTCACTATTGCGCTCCCATTGTCATGCACAGGGCAAATAGCACTCGCGTCTGTTCCCAGCATGTAAAGTGTATTGTACTGAAGAGGAGCTCTTTCCTTGTCAGTTTCCTAAGCAGAGTTGAACTAGATATGGCCCGTGTGTGTAGGAAGCACAGTTCTTTTGTTCTGAGCAAGCTCACTGTTCGGACCCCATAGGAAACACAGAAGAGTAGAAGCGTGCTCTTTTCTCAAAAGCAGAGTGTGTTTCTTGTAAGGCGAGCTAGCATTTGTTTCCCAGTCCTAAATGGAGTTGAATCACATGCAGTTTTCGGTCCTACAAGCAAGAGTTGTGTTCTGGTAAGGAAAGTCACTATTGAGTTCCCATTACCATACACAGTGCAAATAGCACTTGCGTCTGTTCTCAGCAAGTACACTGTATTGGACTGAAGAGGAGCTACTGTTCTTGTCAGTTTCCTAAGCAGAGTTGAATTAGATATGGCCCGTGTGTGTAGGAAGCACAGTTCTTTTGTTCTGAGCAAGCTCACTGTTCGTACCCCATAGGAAACACAGTAGAATAGAACAGTGCTCTTTACTCAAAAGCAGAGTGTGTTTCTTGTAAGGAGAGCTAGTGTTTGTTTTTCAGTCAGAAATGGAGTTGAATCCCATGCAGTTTCTGGTCCTATGAGCAAGAGTTGTTTTCTGGTAAGAAGAGTCACTATTGCGCTCCCATTGTGATACACAGGGCAAATAGCACACGCGTCTGTTCCCAGCAAGTACAGTGTATTGGACTGAAGAGGAGCTACTGTTCTTGTCAGTTTCCTAAGCAGAGTTGAAATAGATATGGCCCGTGTGTGTAGGAAGCACAGTTCTTTTGTTCTGAGCAAGCTCACTGTTCTGACCCCATAGGAAACACAGTAGAGTAGAAGAGTGCTCTTTTCTCAAAAGCAGAGTGTGTTTCTTGTAAGCCGAGCTAGTGTTTGTTTCCAAGTCAGAAATGGAGTTGAATCCCATGCAGTTTCTAGTCCTTCGAGCAAGAGTTGTTTTCTGGTAAGGAAAGTCACTATTGCACTTCCATTGCCATACACAGTGCAAATAGCACACGCGTCTGTTCCTTGCAAGTACAGTGTATTGGACTGAAAAGGAGCTACTGTTCTTGTCAGTTTCCTAAGCAGAGTTGAACTAGATATGGCCCGTGTTTGTAGGAAGCACAGTTCTTTTGTTCTGAAGAAGCTCACTGTTCGGAAAACTTAGGAAACACAGTAGAGTAGAAGAGTGCTCTTTTCTCAAAAGCAGAGTGTGTTTCTTGTAAGGCGAGCTAGCATTTGTTTCCAAGTCCTAAATGGAGTTGAATCACAGGCAGTTTTTGGTTTACGAGCAAGAGTTGTTTTCTGATAAGGAAAGTCACTATTGCGCTCCCATTGCCATACACAGTGCAAATAGCACTCATGTCTGTTCCCAGCAAGTACAGTGTATTGGACTGAAGAGGAGCTACTGATCTTGTCAGTTTCCTAAGCAGAGTTGAACTAGATATGGCCCGTGTATGTAGGAAGCACAGTTCTTTTGTTCTGAGCAAGCTCACTGTTCAGACCCCATAGGAAAAAAAGTAGAGTAGAAGCGTGCTCTTTTCTCAAAAGAGGAGTGTGTTTCTTGTAAGGCGAGCTAGCATTTGTTTCCCAGTCCTAAAAGGAGTTGAATCACATGCAGTTTTTGGTCCTACGAGCAAGAGTTGTTTTCTGGTAAGAAGAGTCACTATTGCGCTCCCATTGTCATGCACAGGGCAAATAGCACTCGCGTCTGTTCCCAGCATGTAAAGTGTATTGTACTGAAGAGGAGCTCTTTCCTTGTCAGTTTCCTAAGCAGAGTTGAACTAGATATGGCCCGTGTGTGTAGGAAGCACAGTTCTTTTGTTCTGAGCAAGCTCACTGTTCGGACCCCATAGGAAACACAGAAGAGTAGAAGCGTGCTCTTTTCTCAAAAGCAGAGTGTGTTTCTTGTAAGGCGAGCTAGCATTTGTTTCCCAGTCCTAAATGGAGTTGAATCACATGCAGTTTTCGGTCCTACAAGCAAGAGTTGTGTTCTGGTAAGGAAAGTCACTATTGAGTTCCCATTACCATACACAGTGCAAATAGCACTTGCGTCTGTTCTCAGCAAGTACACTGTATTGGACTGAAGAGGAGCTACTGTTCTTGTCAGTTTCCTAAGCAGAGTTGAATTAGATATGGCCCGTGTGTGTAGGAAGCACAGTTCTTTTGTTCTGAGCAAGCTCACTGTTCGTACCCCATAGGAAACACAGTAGAATAGAACAGTGCTCTTTACTCAAAAGCAGAGTGTGTTTCTTGTAAGGAGAGCTAGTGTTTGTTTTTCAGTCAGAAATGGAGTTGAATCCCATGCAGTTTCTGGTCCTATGAGCAAGAGTTGTTTTCTGGTAAGAAGAGTCACTATTGCGCTCCCATTGTCATACACAGGGCAAATAGCACACGCGTCTGTTCCCAGCAAGTACAGTGTATTGGACTGAAGAGGAGCTACTGTTCTTGTCAGTTTCCTAAGCAGAGTTGAACTAGATATGGCCCGTGTGTGTAGGAAGCACAGTTCTTTTGTTCTGAGCAAGCTCACTGTTCTGACCCCATAGGAAACACAGTAGAGTAGAAGAGTGCTCTTTTCTCAAAAGCAGAGTGTGTTTCTTGTAAGCCGAGCTAGTGTTTGTTTCCAAGTCAGAAATGGAGTTGAATCCCATGCAGTTTCTAGTCCTTCGAGCAAGAGTTGTTTTCTGGTAAGGAAAGTCACTATTGCACTTCCATTGCCATACACAGTGCAAATAGCACACGCGTCTGTTCCTAGCAAGTACAGTGTATTGGACTGTAGAGGAGCTACTGTTCTTGTCAGTTTCCTAAGCAGAGTTGAACTAGATATGGCCCGTGTTTGTAGGAAGCACAGTTCTTTTGTTCTGAAGAAGCTCACTGTTCGGAAAACTTAGGAAACACAGTAGAGTAGAAGAGTGCTCTTTTCTCAAAAGCAGAGTGTGTTTCTTGTAAGCCGAGCTAGCATTTGTTTCCCAGTCCTAAAAGGAGTTGAGACACATGCAGTTTTTGGTCCTATGAGCAAGAGTTGTTTTCTGGTAAGGAAAGTCACTATTGCGCTCTCTTTGCCATACACAGTGCAAATAGCACTCGCGTCTGTTCCCAGCTAGTACAGTGTATTGGACTGAAGAGGAGCTACTGTTCTTGTCAGTTTCCTAAGTAGAGTTGAACTAGATATGGCCCGTGTATGTAGGAAGCACAGGTCTTTTGTTCAAAGCAAGCTCACTGTTCAGACTCCATAGGAAATACAGTAGAGTACAAGAGTGCTCTTTTCTCAAAAGCAGAGTGTGTTTCTTTTAAGGCAAGCTAGTGTTTGTTTCCCAGTCCTAAATGGAGTTGAATCACATGCAGTTTTTGGTTTATGAGCAACAGTTGTTTTCTGGTAAGGAAAGTCACTATTGCGCTCCCATTGCCATACACAGTGCAAATAGCACTCACGTCTGTTCCCAGCAAGTACAGTGTATTGGACTGAAGAGGAGCTACTGATCTTGTCAGTTTCCTAAGCATAGTAGAACTAGATATGGCCCGTGTATGTAGGAAGCACAGTTCTTTTGTTCTGAGCAAGCTCACTGTTCAGACCCCATAGGAAAAAAAGTAGAGTAGAAGAGTGCTCTTTTATCAAAAGCAGAGTTTGTTTCTTGTAAGGCGAGCTAGAGTTTGTTTCCCAGTCCTAAATGGAGTTGAATCACATGCGGTTTTTGGTCCTAGGAGCAAGAGTTGTTTTCTGGTATGGAAAGTCACTATTGCACTCCCTTTGCCAAACACAGGGCAAATAGCACTCGCGTTTGTTCCCAGCAAGTACAGTGTATTGTTCTGAAGAGGAGCTACTGTTCTTGTCAGTTTCCTAACCAGAGTTAATCTAGATATGGCCCGTGTGTGTAGGAAGCTCAGTTCTTTTGTTCTGAGGAAGCTCACTGTTTGGACCCCATAGGAAACACAGTAGAGTAGAGGAGTGCTCTTTTCTCAAAAGCAGAGTGTGTTTCTTGTAAGGCGAGCTAGCGTTTGTTTCCCAGTCCTAAATGGAGTTGAATCACATGCAGTTTCAGTCCTACGAGCAAGAGTTGTTTCCTGGTAAGAAGAGTCTCTATTACTTTACCATTGCCATAAACAGTGCAAATAGCTCTGGCGTCTTTTCTCAGCATGTACAGTGTATTGGACTGAAGCGGAGCTACTGTTCTTGTCAGTTTCCTAAGCAGAGTTGAACTAGATATGCCTGTGTGTGTAGGAAGCACAGTTCTTTTGCTCTTAGCAAGCTCACTGTTCGGACCCCATAGAAAACACAGTAGACTAGAAGAGTGCTCTTTTCTCAAAAGCAGAGTGTGTTTCTTGTAAGGGGAGCTAGCGTTTGTTTCCCAGTCCTAAATGGAGTTGAATCCCATGCAGTTTCTTGTCCTACGAAAGAGTTGTTTTCTGGTAAGAAGAGTCACTATTGCACTACCATTGTCTTACACAGGGCAAATAGCACTGGTGTCGGTTCCCAGCATGTACAGTGTATTGGACTGAAGAGGAGCTACTGTTCTTGTCAGTTTCCTAAGCAGAATTTATCTACATATGGCCGTGTGTGTAGGAAGCACAGTTCTTTTGTTCTGAGCAAGCTCACTGTTCGGACCCCATAGGAATCACAGTAGAGTAGAAGAGTGCTCTTTTCTCAAAAGCAGAGTGTGTTTCTTGTAAGGCGAGCTAGCGTTTGTTTCCCAGTCCTAAATGGAGTTGAATCACATGCAGTTTCTTGTCTTATGAGCAAGAGTTGTTTTCTGGTAAGAAGAGTCACTATTGCGCTCCCATTGTCATACACAGGGCAAATAGCACTGGTGTCGGTTTCCAGCATGTACAGTGTATTGGACTGAAGAGGAGCTACTCTTCTTGTCAGTTTCCTAAGCAGAATTGATCTAGATATGGCCGTGTGTGTAGGAAGCACAGTTCTTTTGTTCTGAGCAAGCTCACTGTTCGGAACCCATAGTAAACACAGTAGAGTAGAAGAGTGCTCTTTTAACAAAAGCAGAGTGTGTTTTTTTATAAGGCGAGCTAGCGTTTGTTTCCCAGTCCTAAATGGAGTTGAATCACATGCAGTTTCTTGTCCTACGAGCAAGAGTTGTTTTCTGGTAAGAAGAGTCACTATTGTGCTCCCATTGCCACACACAGTGCAAATAGCACTCGCGTCTGTTTCCAGCAAGTACAGTGTATTGGACTGAAGAGGAGCTACTGATCTTGTCAGTTTCCTAAGCAGAGTTGAACTAGATATGGCCCTTGTGTGTAAGAAGCACAGTTCTTTTGTTCTCAGCAAGCTCACTGTTCGGATCCCACAGGAAACACAGTAGAATAGAAGAGTGCTCTTTTCTCAAAAGCAGAGTGTGTTTCTTGTAAGGGGAGCTAGTGTTTGTTTCCCAGTAGGAAGTGGAGTTGAATCCCATGCAGTTTCTGTTCCTACGAGCAAGAGTTGTTTTCTGGTAATAAGAGTCACTATTGCGCTCCCGTTGCCATACACAGTGCAAATAGCACTCATGTCTGTTCCCAGCAAGTACAGTGTATTGGACTGAAGAGGAGCTACTGATCTTGTCAGTTTCCTAAGCAGAGTTGAAGTAGATATGGCCCGTGTATGTAGGAAGAACAGTTCTTTTGTTCTGAGCAAGCTCACTGTTCAGACCCCATAGGAAAAAAAGTAGAGTAGAAGCGTGCTCTTTTCTCAAAAGAGGAGTGTGTTTCTTGTAAGGCGAGCTAGCATTTGTTTCCCAGTCCTAAAAGGAGTTGAATCACATGCAGTTTTTGGTCTAACGAGCAAGAGTTGTTTTCTGGTAAGAAGAGTCACTATTGCGCTCCCATTGTCATGCACAGGGCAAATAGCACTTGCGTCTGTTCTCAGCAAGTTCACTGTATTGGACTGAAGAGGAGCTACTGTTCTTGTCAGTTTCCTAAGCAGAGTTGAATTAGATATGGCCCGTGTGTGTAGGAAGCACAGTTCTTTTGTTCTGAGAAAGCTCACTGTTCGTACCCCATAGGAAACACAGTAGAATAGAACAGTGCTCTTTACTCAAAAGCAGAGTGTGTTTCTTGTAAGGAGAGCTAGTATTTGTTTTTCAGTCAGAAATGGAGTTGAATCCCACGCAGTTTCTGGTCCTATGAGCAAGAGTTGTTTTCTGGTAAGAAGAGTCACTATTGCGCTCCCATTGTCATACACAGGGCAAATAGCACACGCGTCTGTTCCCAGCAAGTACAGTGTATTGGACTGAAGAGGAGCTACTCTTCTTGTCAGTTTCCTAAGCAGAGTTGAACTAGATATGGCCCGTGTGTGTAGGAAGCACAGTTGTTTTGTTCCGAGCAAGCTCACTGTTCTGACCCCATAGGAAACACAGTAGAGTAGAAGAGTGCTCTTTTCTCAAAAGCAGAGTGTGTTTCTTGTAAGCCGAGCTAGTGTTTGTTTCCCAGTCAGAAATGGAGTTCAATCCCATGCAGTTTCTAGTCCTACGAGCAAGAGTTGTTTTCTGGTAAGGAAAGTCACTATTGCACTTCCATTGCCATACACAGTGCAAATAGCACACGCGTCTGTTCCTAGCAAGTACAGTGTATTGGACTGAAGAGGAGCTACTGTTCTTGTCAGTTTCCTAAGCAGAGTTGAACTAGATATGGCCCGTGTGTGTAGGAAGCACAGTTCTTTTGTTCTGAAGAAGCTCACAGTTCGGAAAACTTAGGAAACACAGTAGAGTAGAAGAGTGCTCTTTTCTCAAAAGCAGAGTGTGTTTCTTGTAAGCCGAGCTAGCATTTGTTTCCCAGTCCTAAAAGGAGTTGAGACACATGCAGTTTTTGGTCCTATGAGCAAGAGTTGTTTTCTGGTAAGGAAAGTCACTATTGCGCTCCCTTTGCCATACACAGTGCAAATAGCACTCGCGTCTGTTCTCAGCTAGTACAGTGTATTGGACTGAAGAGGAGCTACTGTTCTTGTCAGTTTCCTAAGTAGAGTTGAACTAGATATGGCCCGTGTATATAGGAAGCACAGTTCTTTTGTTCAAAGCAAGCTCACTGTTCAGACTCCATAGGAAATACAGTAGAGTACAAGAGTGCTCTTTTCTCAAAAGCAGAGTGTGTTTCTTTTAAGGCAAGCTAGTGTTTGTTTCCCAGATATAAATGGAGTTGAATCACATGCAGTTTTTGGTTTATGAGCAACAGTTGTTTTCTGGTAAGGAAAGTCACTATTGCGCTCCCATTGCCATACACAGTGCAAATAGCACTCATGTCTGTTCCCAGCTAGTACAGTGTATTGGACTGAAGAGGATCTACTGTTCTTGTCAGTTTCCTAAGCAGAGTTGAACTAGATATGGCCCGTGTATGTAGGAAGCACAGTTCTTTTGTTCTGAGCAAGCTCACTGTTCAGACCCCATAGGAAAAAAAGTAGAGTAGAAGCGTGCTCTTTTCTCAAAAGAGGAGTGTGTTTCTTGTAAGGCGAGCTAGCATTTGTTTCCCAGTCCTAAAAGGAGTTGAATCACATGCAGTTTTTGGTCCTATGAGCAAGAGTTGTTTTCTGGTAAGAAGAGTCACTATTGCGCTCCCATTGTCATGCACAGGGCAAATAGCACTAGCTTCTGTTCCCAGCATGTAAAGTGTATTGTACTGAAGAGGAGCTCTTTTCTTGTCAGTTTCCTAAGCAGAGTTGAACTAGATATGGCCCGTGTGTGTAGGAAACACAGTTCTTTTGTTCTGAGCAAGCTCACTGTTCGGACCCCATAGGAAACACAGTAGAGTAGAAGCGTGCTCTTTTCTCAAAAGAGGAGTGTGTTTCTTGTAAGGCGCGCTAGCATTTGTTTCCCAGTCCTAAATGGAGTTGAATCACATGCAGTTTTCGGTCCTACAAGCAAGAGTTGTGTTCTGGTAAGGAAAGTCACTATTGAGTTCCCATTACCATACACAGTGCAAATAGCACTTGCGTCTGTTCTCAGCAAGTACACTGTATTGGACTGAAGAGGAGCTACTGTTCTTGTCAGTTTCCTAAGCAGAGTTGAATTAGATATGGCCCGTGTGTGTAGGAAGCACAGTTCTTTTGTTCTGAGCAAGCTCACTGTTCGTACCCCATAGGAAACACAGTAGAATAGAACAGTGCTCTTTACTCAAAAGCAGAGTGTGTTTCTTGTAAGGAGAGCTAGTGTTTGTTTTTCAGTCAGAAATGGAGTTGAATCCCATGCAGTTTCTGGTCCTATGAGCAAGAGTTGTTTTCTGGTAAGAAGAGTCACTATTGCGCTCCCATTGTCATACACAGGGCAAATAGCACACGCGTCTGTTCCCAGCAAGTACAGTGTATTGGACTGAAGAGGAGCTACTGTTCTTGAAAGTTTCCTAAGCAGAGTTGAACTAGATATGGCCCGTGTGTGTAGGAAGCACAGTTCTTTTGTTCTGAGCAAGCTCACTGTTCAGACCCCATAGGAAACACAGTAGAGTAGAAGAGTGCTCTTTTCTCAAAAGCAGAGTGTGTTTCTTGTAAGCCGAGCTAGTGTTTGTTTCCCAGTCAGAAATGGAGTTGAATCCCATGCAGTTTCTAGTCCTACGAGCAAGAGTTGTTTTCTGGTAAGGAAAGTCACTATTGCACTTCCATTGCCATACACAGTGCAAATAGCACACGCGTCTGTTCCTAGCAAGTACAGTGTATTGGACTGAAAAGGAGCTACTGTTCTTGTCAGTTTCCTAAGCAGAGTTGAACTAGATATGGCCCGTGTTTGTAGGAAGCACAGTTCTTTTGTTCTGAAGAAGCTCACTGTTCGGAAAACTTAGGAAACACAGTAGAGTAGAAGAGTGCTCTTTTCTCAAAAGCAGAGTGTGTTTCTTGTAAGGCGAGCTAGCATTTGTTTCCAAGTCCTAAATGGAGTTGAATCACAGGCAGTTTTTGGTTTACGAGCAAGAGTTGTTTTCTGATAAGGAAAGTCACTATTGCGCTCCCATTGCCATACACAGTGCAAATAGCACTCATGTCTGTTCCCAGCAAGTACAGTGTATTGGACTGAAGAGGAGCTATTGATCTTGTCAGTTTCCTAAGCAGAGTTGAACTAGATATGGCCCGTGTATAGGAAGCACAGTTCTTTTGTTCTGAGCAAGCTCACTGTTCAGACCCCATAGGAAAAAAAGTAGAGTAGAAGCGTGCTCTTTTCTCAAAAGAGGAGTGTGTTTCTTGTAAGGCGAGCTAGCATTTGTTTCCCAGTCCTAAAAGGAGTTGAATCACATGCAGTTTTTGGTCCTACGAGCAAGAGTTGTTTTCTGGTAAGAAGAGTCACTATTGCGCTCCCATTGTCATACACAGGGCAAATAGCACTCGCGTCTGTTCCCAGCATGTAAAGTGTATTGTACTGAAGAGGAGCTCTTTCCTTGTCAGTTTCCTAAGCAGAGTTGAACTAGATATGGCCCGTGTGTGTAGGAAGCACAGTTCTTTTGTTCTGAGCAAGCTCACTGTTCGGACCCCATAGGAAACACAGAAGAGTAGAAGCGTGCTCTTTTCTCAAAAGCAGAGTGTGTTTCTTGTAAGGCGAGCTAGCATTTGTTTCCCAGTCCTAAATGGAGTTGAATCACATGCAGTTTTCGGTCCTACAAGCAAGAGTTGTGTTCTGGTAAGGAAAGTCACTATTGAGTTCCCATTACCATACACAGTGCAAATAGCACTTGCGTCTGTTCTCAGCAAGTACACTGTATTGGACTGAAGAGGAGCTACTGTTCTTGTCAGTTTCCTAAGCAGAGTTGAATTAGATATGGCCCGTGTGTGTAGGAAGCACAGTTCTTTTGTTCTGAGCAAGCTCACTGTTCGTACCCCATAGGAAACACAGTAGAATAGAACAGTGCTCTTTACTCAAAAGCAGAGTGTGTTTCTTGTAAGGAGAGCTAGTGTTTGTTTTTCAGTCAGAAATGGAGTTGAATCCCATGCAGTTTCTGGTCCTATGAGCAAGAGTTGTTTTCTGGTAAGAAGAGTCACTATTGCGCTCCCATTGTCATACACAGGGCAAATAGCACACGCGTCTGTTCCCAGCAAGTACATTGTATTGGACTGAAGAGGAGCTACTGTTCTTGTCAGTTTCCTAAGCAGAGTTGAACTAGATATGGCCCGTGTGTGTAGGAAGCACAGTTCTTTTGTTCTGAGCAAGCTCACTGTTCTGACCCCATAGGAAACACAGTAGAGTAGAAGAGTGCTCTTTTCTCAAAAGCAGAGTGTGTTTCTTGTAAGCCGAGCTAGTGTTTGTTTCCAAGTCAGAAATGGAGTTGAATCCCATGCAGTTTCTAGTCCTTCGAGCAAGAGTTGTTTTCTGGTAAGGAAAGTCACTATTGCACTTCCATTGCCATACACAGTGCAAATAGCACACGCGTCTGTTCCTAGCAAGTACAGTGTATTGGACTGTAGAGGAGCTACTGTTCTTGTCAGTTTCCTAAGCAGAGTTGAACTAGATATGGCCCGTGTTTGTAGGAAGCACAGTTCTTTTGTTCTGAAGAAGCTCACTGTTCGGAAAACTTAGGAAACACAGTAGAGTAGAAGAGTGCTCTTTTCTCAAAAGCAGAGTGTGTTTCTTGTAAGCCGAGCTAGCATTTGTTTCCCAGTCCTAAAAGGAGTTGAGACACATGCAGTTTTTGGTCCTATGAGCAAGAGTTGTTTTCTGGTAAGGAAAGTCACTATTGCGCTCTCTTTGCCATACACAGTGCAAATAGCACTCGCGTCTGTTCCCAGCTAGTACAGTGTATTGGACTGAAGAGGAGCTACTGTTCTTGTCAGTTTCCTAAGTAGAGTTGAACTAGATATGGCCCGTGTATGTAGGAAGCACAGGTCTTTTGTTCAAAGCAAGCTCACTGTTCAGACTCCATAGGAAATACAGTAGAGTACAAGAGTGCTCTTTTCTCAAAAGCAGAGTGTGTTTCTTTTAAGGCAAGCTAGTGTTTGTTTCCCAGTCCTAAATGGAGTTGAATCACATGCAGTTTTTGGTTTATGAGCAACAGTTGTTTTCTGGTAAGGAAAGTCACTATTGCGCTCCCATTGCCATACACAGTGCAAATAGCACTCACGTCTGTTCCCAGCAAGTACAGTGTATTGGACTGAAGAGGAGCTACTGATCTTGTCAGTTTCCTAAGCATAGTAGAACTAGATATGGCCCGTGTATGTAGGAAGCACAGTTCTTTTGTTCTGAGCAAGCTCACTGTTCAGACCCCATAGGAAAAAAAGTAGAGTAGAAGAGTGCTCTTTTATCAAAAGCAGAGTTTGTTTCTTGTAAGGCGAGCTAGAGTTTGTTTCCCAGTCCTAAATGGAGTTGAATCACATGCGGTTTTTGGTCCTAGGAGCAAGAGTTGTTTTCTGGTATGGAAAGTCACTATTGCACTCCCTTTGCCAAACACAGGGCAAATAGCACTCGCGTTTGTTCCCAGCAAGTACAGTGTATTGTTCTGAAGAGGAGCTACTGTTCTTGTCAGTTTCCTAACCAGAGTTAATCTAGATATGGCCCGTGTGTGTAGGAAGCTCAGTTCTTTTGTTCTGAGGAAGCTCACTGTTTGGACCCCATAGGAAACACAGTAGAGTAGAGGAGTGCTCTTTTCTCAAAAGCAGAGTGTGTTTCTTGTAAGGCGAGCTAGCGTTTGTTTCCCAGTCCTAAATGGAGTTGAATCACATGCAGTTTCAGTCCTACGAGCAAGAGTTGTTTCCTGGTAAGAAGAGTCTCTATTACTTTACCATTGCCATAAACAGTGCAAATAGCTCTGGCGTCTTTTCTCAGCATGTACAGTGTATTGGACTGAAGCGGAGCTACTGTTCTTGTCAGTTTCCTAAGCAGAGTTGAACTAGATATGCCTGTGTGTGTAGGAAGCACAGTTCTTTTGCTCTTAGCAAGCTCACTGTTCGGACCCCATAGAAAACACAGTAGACTAGAAGAGTGCTCTTTTCTCAAAAGCAGAGTGTGTTTCTTGTAAGGGGAGCTAGCGTTTGTTTCCCAGTCCTAAATGGAGTTGAATCCCATGCAGTTTCTTGTCCTACGAAAGAGTTGTTTTCTGGTAAGAAGAGTCACTATTGCACTACCATTGTCTTACACAGGGCAAATAGCACTGGTGTCGGTTCCCAGCATGTACAGTGTATTGGACTGAAGAGGAGCTACTGTTCTTGTCAGTTTCCTAAGCAGAATTTATCTACATATGGCCGTGTGTGTAGGAAGCACAGTTCTTTTGTTCTGAGCAAGCTCACTGTTCGGACCCCATAGGAATCACAGTAGAGTAGAAGAGTGCTCTTTTCTCAAAAGCAGAGTGTGTTTCTTGTAAGGCGAGCTAGCGTTTGTTTCCCAGTCCTAAATGGAGTTGAATCACATGCAGTTTCTTGTCTTATGAGCAAGAGTTGTTTTCTGGTAAGAAGAGTCACTATTGCGCTCCCATTGTCATACACAGGGCAAATAGCACTGGTGTCGGTTTCCAGCATGTACAGTGTATTGGACTGAAGAGGAGCTACTCTTCTTGTCAGTTTCCTAAGCAGAATTGATCTAGATATGGCCGTGTGTGTAGGAAGCACAGTTCTTTTGTTCTGAGCAAGCTCACTGTTCGGAACCCATAGTAAACACAGTAGAGTAGAAGAGTGCTCTTTTAACAAAAGCAGAGTGTGTTTTTTTATAAGGCGAGCTAGCGTTTGTTTCCCAGTCCTAAATGGAGTTGAATCACATGCAGTTTCTTGTCCTACGAGCAAGAGTTGTTTTCTGGTAAGAAGAGTCACTATTGTGCTCCCATTGCCACACACAGTGCAAATAGCACTCGCGTCTGTTTCCAGCAAGTACAGTGTATTGGACTGAAGAGGAGCTACTGATCTTGTCAGTTTCCTAAGCAGAGTTGAACTAGATATGGCCCTTGTGTGTAAGAAGCACAGTTCTTTTGTTCTCAGCAAGCTCACTGTTCGGATCCCACAGGAAACACAGTAGAATAGAAGAGTGCTCTTTTCTCAAAAGCAGAGTGTGTTTCTTGTAAGGGGAGCTAGTGTTTGTTTCCCAGTAGGAAGTGGAGTTGAATCCCATGCAGTTTCTGTTCCTACGAGCAAGAGTTGTTTTCTGGTAATAAGAGTCACTATTGCGCTCCCGTTGCCATACACAGTGCAAATAGCACTCATGTCTGTTCCCAGCAAGTACAGTGTATTGGACTGAAGAGGAGCTACTGATCTTGTCAGTTTCCTAAGCAGAGTTGAACTAGATATGGCCCGTGTATGTAGGAAGAACAGTTCTTTTGTTCTGAGCAAGCTCACTGTTCAGACCCCATAGGAAAAAAAGTAGAGTAGAAGCGTGCTCTTTTCTCAAAAGAGGAGTGTGTTTCTTGTAAGGCGAGCTAGCATTTGTTTCCCAGTCCTAAAAGGAGTTGAATCACATGCAGTTTTTGGTCTAACGAGCAAGAGTTGTTTTCTGGTAAGAAGAGTCACTATTGCGCTCCCATTGTCATGCACAGGGCAAATAGCACTTGCGTCTGTTCTCAGCAAGTTCACTGTATTGGACTGAAGAGGAGCTACTGTTCTTGTCAGTTTCCTAAGCAGAGTTGAATTAGATATGGCCCGTGTGTGTAGGAAGCACAGTTCTTTTGTTCTGAGAAAGCTCACTGTTCGTACCCCATAGGAAACACAGTAGAATAGAACAGTGCTCTTTACTCAAAAGCAGAGTGTGTTTCTTGTAAGGAGAGCTAGTATTTGTTTTTCAGTCAGAAATGGAGTTGAATCCCACGCAGTTTCTGGTCCTATGAGCAAGAGTTGTTTTCTGGTAAGAAGAGTCACTATTGCGCTCCCATTGTCATACACAGGGCAAATAGCACACGCGTCTGTTCCCAGCAAGTACAGTGTATTGGACTGAAGAGGAGCTACTCTTCTTGTCAGTTTCCTAAGCAGAGTTGAACTAGATATGGCCCGTGTGTGTAGGAAGCACAGTTGTTTTGTTCCGAGCAAGCTCACTGTTCGGACCCCATAGGAAACACAGTAGAGTAGAAGAGTGCTCTTTTCTCAAAAGCAGAGTGTGTTTCTTGTAAGCCGAGCTAGTGTTTGTTTCCCAGTCAGAAATGGAGTTCAATCCCATGCAGTTTCTAGTCCTACGAGCAAGAGTTGTTTTCTGGTAAGGAAAGTCACTATTGCACTTCCATTGCCATACACAGTGCAAATAGCACACGCGTCTGTTCCTAGCAAGTACAGTGTATTGGACTGAAGAGGAGCTACTGTTCTTGTCAGTTTCCTAAGCAGAGTTGAACTAGATATGGCCCGTGTGTGTAGGAAGCACAGTTCTTTTGTTCTGAAGAAGCTCACAGTTCGGAAAACTTAGGAAACACAGTAGAGTAGAAGAGTGCTCTTTTCTCAAAAGCAGAGTGTGTTTCTTGTAAGCCGAGCTAGCATTTGTTTCCCAGTCCTAAAAGGAGTTGAGACACATGCAGTTTTTGGTCCTATGAGCAAGAGTTGTTTTCTGGTAAGGAAAGTCACTATTGCGCTCCCTTTGCCATACACAGTGCAAATAGCACTCGCGTCTGTTCTCAGCTAGTACAGTGTATTGGACTGAAGAGGAGCTACTGTTCTTGTCAGTTTCCTAAGTAGAGTTGAACTAGATATGGCCCGTGTATATAGGAAGCACAGTTCTTTTGTTCAAAGCAAGCTCACTGTTCAGACTCCATAGGAAATACAGTAGAGTACAAGAGTGCTCTTTTCTCAAAAGCAGAGTGTGTTTCTTTTAAGGCAAGCTAGTGTTTGTTTCCCAGATATAAATGGAGTTGAATCACATGCAGTTTTTGGTTTATGAGCAACAGTTGTTTTCTGGTAAGGAAAGTCACTATTGCGCTCCCATTGCCATACACAGTGCAAATAGCACTCATGTCTGTTCCCAGCTAGTACAGTGTATTGGACTGAAGAGGATCTACTGTTCTTGTCAGTTTCCTAAGCAGAGTTGAACTAGATATGGCCCGTGTATGTAGGAAGCACAGTTCTTTTGTTCTGAGCAAGCTCACTGTTCAGACCCCATAGGAAAAAAAGTAGAGTAGAAGCGTGCTCTTTTCTCAAAAGAGGAGTGTGTTTCTTGTAAGGCGAGCTAGCATTTGTTTCCCAGTCCTAAAAGGAGTTGAATCACATGCAGTTTTTGGTCCTATGAGCAAGAGTTGTTTTCTGGTAAGAAGAGTCACTATTGCGCTCCCATTGTCATGCACAGGGCAAATAGCACTAGCTTCTGTTCCCAGCATGTAAAGTGTATTGTACTGAAGAGGAGCTCTTTTCTTGTCAGTTTCCTAAGCAGAGTTGAACTAGATATGGCCCGTGTGTGTAGGAAACACAGTTCTTTTGTTCTGAGCAAGCTCACTGTTCGGACCCCATAGGAAACACAGTAGAGTAGAAGCGTGCTCTTTTCTCAAAAGAGGAGTGTGTTTCTTGTAAGGCGAGCTAGCATTTGTTTCCCAGTCCTAAATGGAGTTGAATCACATGCAGTTTTCGGTCCTACAAGCAAGAGTTGTGTTCTGGTAAGGAAAGTCACTATTGAGTTCCCATTACCATACACAGTGCAAATAGCACTTGCGTCTGTTCTCAGCAAGTACACTGTATTGGACTGAAGAGGAGCTACTGTTCTTGTCAGTTTCCTAAGCAGAGTTGAATTAGATATGGCCCGTGTGTGTAGGAAGCACAGTTCTTTTGTTCTGAGCAAGCTCACTGTTCGTACCCCATAGGAAACACAGTAGAATAGAACAGTGCTCTTTACTCAAAAGCAGAGTGTGTTTCTTGTAAGGAGAGCTAGTGTTTGTTTTTCAGTCAGAAATGGAGTTGAATCCCATGCAGTTTCTGGTCCTATGAGCAAGAGTTGTTTTCTGGTAAGAAGAGTCACTATTGCGCTCCCATTGTCATACACAGGGCAAATAGCACACGCGTCTGTTCCCAGCAAGTACAGTGTATTGGACTGAAGAGGAGCTACTGTTCTTGAAAGTTTCCTAAGCAGAGTTGAACTAGATATGGCCCGTGTGTGTAGGAAGCACAGTTCTTTTGTTCTGAGCAAGCTCACTGTTCAGACCCCATAGGAAACACAGTAGAGTAGAAGAGTGCTCTTTTCTCAAAAGCAGAGTGTGTTTCTTGTAAGCCGAGCTAGTGTTTGTTTCCCAGTCAGAAATGGAGTTGAATCCCATGCAGTTTCTAGTCCTACGAGCAAGAGTTGTTTTCTGGTAAGGAAAGTCACTATTGCACTTCCATTGCCATACACAGTGCAAATAGCACACGCGTCTGTTCCTAGCAAGTACAGTGTATTGGACTGAAAAGGAGCTACTGTTCTTGTCAGTTTCCTAAGCAGAGTTGAACTAGATATGGCCCGTGTTTGTAGGAAGCACAGTTCTTTTGTTCTGAAGAAGCTCACTGTTCGGAAAACTTAGGAAACACAGTAGAGTAGAAGAGTGCTCTTTTCTCAAAAGCAGAGTGTGTTTCTTGTAAGGCGAGCTAGCATTTGTTTCCAAGTCCTAAATGGAGTTGAATCACAGGCAGTTTTTGGTTTACGAGCAAGAGTTGTTTTCTGATAAGGAAAGTCACTATTGCGCTCCCATTGCCATACACAGTGCAAATAGCACTCATGTCTGTTCCCAGCAAGTACAGTGTATTGGACTGAAGAGGAGCTATTGATCTTGTCAGTTTCCTAAGCAGAGTTGAACTAGATATGGCCCGTGTATAGGAAGCACAGTTCTTTTGTTCTGAGCAAGCTCACTGTTCAGACCCCATAGGAAAAAAAGTAGAGTAGAAGCGTGCTCTTTTCTCAAAAGAGGAGTGTGTTTCTTGTAAGGCGAGCTAGCATTTGTTTCCCAGTCCTAAAAGGAGTTGAATCACATGCAGTTTTTGGTCCTACGAGCAAGAGTTGTTTTCTGGTAAGAAGAGTCACTATTGCGCTCCCATTGTCATACACAGGGCAAATAGCACTCGCGTCTGTTCCCAGCATGTAAAGTGTATTGTACTGAAGAGGAGCTCTTTCCTTGTCAGTTT
Organism: Peromyscus eremicus; assembly: GCF_949786415.1. Taxonomy (NCBI): domain Eukaryota; kingdom Metazoa; phylum Chordata; class Mammalia; order Rodentia; family Cricetidae; genus Peromyscus; species Peromyscus eremicus. The sequence goes on from NW_026734633.1 coordinate 213,767, forward strand.
CCTAAGCAGAGTTGAACTAGATATGGCCCGTGTGTGTAGGAAGCACAGTTCTTTTGTTCTGAGCAAGCTCACTGTTCGGACCCCATAGGAAACACAGTAGAGTAGAAGAGTGCTCTTTTCTCAAAAGCAGAGTGTGTTTCTTGTAAGGCGAGCTAGCGTTTGTTTCCCAGTCCTAAATGGAGTTGAATCACATGCAGTTTCATTCCTACGAGCAAGAGTTGTTTCCTGGTAAGAAGAGTCTCTATTACTTTACCATTGCCATAAACAGTGCAAATAGCTCTGGCGTCTTTTCTCAGCATGTACAGTGTATTGGACTGAAGCGGAGCTACTGTTCTTGTCAGTTTCCTAAGCAGAGTTGAACTAGATATGCCTGTGTGTGTAGGAAGCACAGTTCTTTTGCTCTTAGCAAGCTCACTGTTCGGACCCCATAGAAAACACAGTAGACTAGAAGAGTGCTCTTTTCTCAAAAGCAGAGTGTGTTTCTTGTAAGGGGAGCTAGCGGTTGTTTCCCAGTCCTAAATGGAGTTGAATCACATGCAGTTTCTTGTCCTACGAAAGAGTTGTTTTCTGGTAAGAAGAGTCACTATTGCACTACCATTGTCATACACAGGGCAAATAGCACTGGTGTCGGTTCCCAGCATGTACAGTGTATTGGACTGAAGAGGAGCTACTGTTCTTGTCAGTTTCCTAAGCAGAATTTATCTAGATATGGCCGTGTGTGTAGGAAGCACAGTTCTTTTCTTCTGAGCAAGCTCACTGTTCGGACCCCATAGGAATCACAGTAGAGTAGAAGAGTGCTCTTTTCTCAAAAGCAGAGTGTGTTTCTTGTAAGGCGAGCTAGCGTTTGTTTCCCAGTCCTAAATGGAGTTGAATCACATGCAGTTTCTTGTCCTATGAGCAAGAGTTGTATTCTGGTAAGAAGAGTCACTATTGCGCTCCCATTGTCATACACAGGGCAAATAGCACTGGTGTCGGTTTCCAGCATGTACAGTGTATTGGACTGAAGAGGAGCTACGCTTCTTGTCAGTTTCCTAAGCAGAATTGATCTAGATATGGCCGTGTGTGTAGGAAGCACAGTTCTTTTGTTCTGAGCAAGCTCACTGTTCGGAACCCATAGTAAACACAGTAGAGTAGAAGAGTGCTCTTTTAACAAAAGCAGAGTGTGTTTCTTATAAGGCGAGCTAGCGTTTGTTTCCCAGTCCTAAATGGAGTTGAATCACATGCAGTTTCTTGTCCTACGAGCAAGAGTTGTTTTCTGGTAAGAAGAGTCACTATTGTGCTCCCATTGCCACACACAGTACAAATAGCACTCGCGTCTGTTTCCAGCAAGTACAGTGTATTGGACTGAAGAGGAGCTACTGATCTTGTCAGTTTCCTAAGCAGAGTTGAACTAGATATGGCCCTTGTGTGTAAGAAGCACAGTTCTTTTGTTCTCAGCAAGCTCACTGTTCGGATCCCACAGGAAACACAGTAGAATAGAAGAGTGCTCTTTTCTCAAAAGCAGAGTGTGTTTCTTGTAAGGGGAGCTAGTGTTTGTTTCCCAGTAGGAAGTGGAGTTGAATCCCATGCAGTTTCTGTTCCTACGAGCAAGAGTTGTTTTCTGGTAATAAGAGTCACTATTGCGCTCCCATTGCCATACACAGTGCAAATAGCACTCATGTCTGTTCCCAGCAAGTACAGTGTATTGGACTGAAGAGGAGCTACTGATCTTGTCAGTTTCCTAAGCAGAGTTGAACTAGATATGGCCCGTGTATGTAGGAAGAACAGTTCTTTTGTTCTGAGCAAGCTCACTGTTCAGACCCCATAGGAAAAAAAGTAGAGTAGAAGCGTGCTCTTTTCTCAAAAGAGGAGTGTGTTTCTTGTAAGGCGAGCTAGCATTTGTTTCCCAGTCCTAAAAGGAGTTGAATCACATGCAGTTTTTGGTCTAACGAGCAAGAGTTGTTTTCTGGTAAGAAGAGTCACTATTGCGCTCCCATTGTCATGCACAGGGCAAATAGCACTTGCGTCTGTTCTCAGCAAGTACACTGTATTGGACTGAAGAGGAGCTACTGTTCTTGTCGGTTTCCTAAGCAGAGTTGAATTAGATATGGCCCGTGTGTGTAGGAAGCACAGTTCTTTTGTTCTGAGCAAGCTCACTGTTCGTACCCCATAGGAAACACAGTAGAATAGAACAGTGCTCTTTACTCAAAAGCAGAGTGTGTTTCTTGTAAGGAGAGCTAGTATTTGTTTTTCAGTCAGAAATGGAGTTGAATCCCACGCAGTTTCTGGTCCTATGAGCAAGAGTTGTTTTCTGGTAAGAAGAGTCACTATTGTGCTCCCATTGTCATACACAGGGCAAATAGCACACGCGTCTGTTCCCAGCAAGTACAGTGTATTGGACTGAAGAGGAGCTACTCTTCTTCTCAGTTTCCTAAGCAGAGTTGAACTAGATATGGCCCGTGTGTGTAGGAAGCACAGTTGTTTTGTTCCGAGCAAGCTCACTGTTCGGACCCCATAGGAAACACAGTAGAGTAGAAGAGTGCTCTTTTCTCAAAAGCAGAGTGTGTTTCTTGTAAGCCGAGCTAGTGTTTGTTTCCCAGTCAGAAATGGAGTTCAATCCCATGCAGTTTCTAGTCCTACGAGCAAGAGTTGTTTTCTGGTAAGGAAAGTCACTATTGCGCTCCCATTGCCATACACAGTGCAAATAGCACACGCGTCTGTTCCTAGCAAGTACAGTGTATTGGACTGAAGAGGAGCTACTGTTCTTGTCAGTTTCCTAAGCAGAGTTGAACTAGATATGGCCCGTGTGTGTAGGAAGCACAGTTCTTTTGTTCTGAAGAAGCTCACAGTTCGGAAAACTTAGGAAAAACAGTAGAGTAGAAGAGTGCTCTTTTCTCAAAAGCAGAGTGTGTTTCTTGTAAGCCGAGCTAGCATTTGTTTCCCAGTCCTAAAAGGAGTTGAGACACATGCAGTTTTTGGTCCTATGAGCAAGAGTTGTTTTCTGGTAAGGAAAGTCACTATTGTGCTCCCTTTGCCATACACAGTGCAAATAGCACTCGCGTCTGTTCTCAGCTATTACAGTGTATTGGACTGAAGAGGAGCTACTGTTCTTGTCAGTTTCCTAAGTAGAGTTGAACTAGATATGGCCCGTGTATATAGGAAGCACAGTTCTTTTGTTCAAAGCAAGCTCACTGTTCAGACTCCATAGGAAATACAGTAGAGTACAAGAGTGCTCTTTTCTCAAAAGCAGAGTGTGTTTCTTTTAAGGCAAGCTAGTGTTTGTTTCCCAGATATAAATGGAGTTGAATCACATGCAGTTTTTGGTTTATGAGCAACAGTTGTTTTCTGGTAAGGAAAGTCACTATTGCGCTCCCATTGCCATACACAGTGCAAATAGCACTCATGTCTGTTCCCAGCTAGTACAGTGTATCGGACTGAAGAGGATCTACTGTTCTTGTCAGTTTCCTAAGCAGAGTTGAACTAGATATGGCCCGTGTATGTAGGAAGCACAGTTCTTTTGTTCTGAGCAAGCTCACTGTTCAGACCCCATAGGAAAAAAAGTAGAGTAGAAGCGTGCTCTTTTCTCAAAAGAGGAGTGTGTTTCTTGTAAGGCGAGCTAGCATTTGTTTCCCAGTCCTAAAAGGAGTTGAATCACATGCAGTTTTTGGTCCTATGAGCAAGAGTTGTTTTCTGGTAAGAAGAGTCACTATTGCGCTCCCATTGTCATGCTCAGGGCAAATAGCACTCGCGTCTGTTCCCAGCATGTAAAGTGTATTGTACTGAAGAGGAGCTCTTTTCTTGTCAGTTTCCTAAGCAGAGTTGAACTAGATATGGCCCGTGTGTGTAGGAAGCACAGTTCTTTTGTTCTGAGCAAGCTCACTGTTCGGACCCCATAGGAAACACAGTAGAGTAGAAGCGTGCTCTTTTCTCAAAAGCAGAGTGTGTTTCTTGTAAGGCGAGCTAGCATTTGTTTCCCAGTCCTAAATGAAGTTGAATCACATGCAGTTTTCGGTCCTACAAGCAAGAGTTGTGTTCTGGTAAGGAAAGTCACTATTGAGTTCCCATTACCATACACAGTGCAAATAGCACTTGTGTCTGTTCTCAGCAAGTACACTGTATTGGACTGAAGAGGAGCTACTGTTCTTGTCAGTTTCCTAAGCAGAGTTGAATTAGATATGGCCCGTGTGTGTAGGAAGCACAGTTCTTTTGTTCTGAGCAAGCTCACTGTTCGTACCCCATAGGAAACACAGTAGAATAGAACAGTGCTCTTTACTCAAAAGCAGAGTGTGTTTCTTGTAAGGAGAGCTAGTGTTTGTTTTTCAGTCAGAAATGGAGTTGAATCCCATGCAGTTTCTGGTCCTATGAGCAAGAGTTGTTTTCTGGTAAGAAGAGTCACTATTGCGCTCCCATTGTCATACCCAGGGCAAATAGCACACGCGTCTGTTCCCAGCAAGTACAGTGTATTGGACTGAAGAGGAGCTACTGTTCTTGAAAGTTTCCTAAGCAGAGTTGAACTAGATATGGCCCGTGTGTGTAGGAAGCACAGTTCTTTTGTTCTGAGCAAGCTCACTGTTCGGACCCCATAGGAAACACAGTGGAGTAGAAGAGTGCTCTTTTCTCAAAAGCAGAGTGTGTTTCTTGTAAGGCGAGCTAGCGTTTGTTTCCCAGTCCTAAAAGGAGTTGAGACACATGCAGTTTTTGGTCCTATGAGCAAGAGTTGTTTTCTGGTAAGGAAAGTCACTATTGCGCTCCCTTTGCCATACACAGTGCAAATAGCACTCGCGTCTGTTCTCAGCTAGTACAGTGTATTGGACTGAAGAGGAGCTACTGTTCTTGTCAGTTTCCTAAGTAGAGTTGAACTAGATATGGCCCGTGTATATAGGAAGCACAGTTCTTTTGTTCAAAGCAAGCTCACTGTTCAGACTCCATAGGAAATACAGTAGAGTACAAGAGTGCTCTTTTCTCAAAAGCAGAGTGTGTTTCTTTTAAGGCAAGCTAGTGTTTGTTTCCCAGATATAAATGGAGTTGAATCACATGCAGTTTTTGGTTTACGAGCAAGAGTTGTTTTCTGATAAGGAAAGTCACTATTGCGCTCCCATTGCCATACACAGTGCAAATAGCACTCATGTCTGTTCCCAGCAAGTACAGTGTATTGGACTGAAGAGGAGCTACTGATCTTGTCAGTTTCCTAAGCAGAGTTGAACTAGATATGGCCCGTGTATGTAGGAAGCACAGTTCTTTTGTTCTGAGCAAGCTCACTGTTCAGACCCCATAGGAAAAAAAGTAGAGTAGAAGCGTGCTCTTTTCTCAAAAGAGGAGTGTGTTTCTTGTAAGGCGAGCTAGCATTTGTTTCCCAGTCCTAAAAGGAGTTGAATCACATGCAGTTTTTGGTCCTACGAGCAAGAGTTGTTTTCTGGTAAGAAGAGTCACTATTGCGCTCCCATTGTCATACACAGGGCAAATAGCACTCGCGTCTGTTCCCAGCATGTAAAGTGTATTGTACTGAAGAGGAGCTCTTTCCTTGTCAGTTTCCTAAGCAGAGTTGAACTAGATATGGCCCGTGTGTGTAGGAAGCACAGTTCTTTTGTTCTGAGCAAGCTCACTGTTCGGACCCCATAGGAAACACAGTAGAGTAGAAGCGTGCTCTTTTCTCAAAAGCAGAGTGTGTTTCTTGTAAGGCGAGCTAGCATTTGTTTCCCAGTCCTAAATGGAGTTGAATCACATGCAGTTTTCGGTCCTACAAGCAAGAGTTGTGTTCTGGTAAGGAAAGTCACTATTGAGTTCCCATTACCATACACAGTGCAAATAGCACTTGCGTCTGTTCTCAGCAAGTACACTGTATTGGACTGAAGAGGAGCTACTGTTCTTGTCAGTTTCCTAAGCAGAGTTGAATTAGATATGGCCCGTGTGTGTAGGAAGCACAGTTCTTTTGTTCTGAGCAAGCTCACTGTTCGTACCCCTTAGGAAACACAGTAGAATAGAACAGTGCTCTTTACTCAAAAGCAGAGTGTGTTTCTTGTAAGGAGAGCTAGTGTTTGTTTTTCAGTCAGAAATGGAGTTGAATCCCATGCAGTTTCTGGTCCTATGAGCAAGAGTTGTTTTCTGGTAAGAAGAGTCACTATTGCGCTCCCATTGTGATACACAGGGCAAATAGCACACGCGTCTGTTCCCAGCAAGTACAGTGTATTGGACTGAAGAGGAGCTACTGTTCTTGTCAGTTTCCTAAGCAGAGTTGAACTAGATATGGCCCGTGTGTGTAGGAAGCACAGTTCTTTTGTTCTGAGCAAGCTCACTCTTCTGACCCCATCGGAAACACAGTAGAGTAGAAGAGTGCTCTTTTCTCAAAAGCAGAGTGTGTTTCTTGTAAGCCGAGCTAGTGTTTGTTTCCAAGTCAGAAATGGAGTTGAATCCCATGCAGTTTCTAGTCCTTCGAGCAAGAGTTGTTTTCTGTTAAGGAAAGTCACTATTGCACTTCCATTGCCATACACAGTACAAATAGCACACGCGTCTGTTCCTAGCAAGTACAGTGTATTGGACTGTAGAGGAGCTACTGTTCTTGTCAGTTTCCTAAGCAGAGTTGAACTAGATATGGCCCGTGTTTGTAGGAAGCACAGTTCTTTTGTTCTGAAGAAGCTCACTGTTCGGAAAACTTAGGAAACACAGTAGAGTAGAAGAGTGCTCTTTTCTCAAAAGCAGAGTGTGTTTCTTTTAAGGCGAGTTAGTGTTTGTTTCCCAGATATAAATGGAGTTGAATCACATGCAGTTTTTGGTTTATGAGCAACAGTTGTTTTCTGGTAAGGAAAGTCACTATTGCGCTCCCATTGCCATACACAGTGCAAATAGCACTCACTTCTGTTCCCAGCAAGTACAGTGTATTGGACTGAAGAGGTGCTACTGATCTTGTCATTTTCCTAAGCAGAGATGAACTAGATATGGCCCATGTATGTAGGAAGCACAGTTCGTTTGTTCTGAGCAAGCTCACTGTTCAGACCCCATAGGAAAAAAAGTAGAGTAGAAGCGTGCTCTTTTCTCAAAAGAGGAGTGTGTTTCTTGTAAGGCGAGCTAGCATTTGTTTCCCAGTCCTAAAAGGAGTTGAATCACATGCGGTTTTTGGTCCTATGAGCAAGAGTTGTTTTCTGGTAAGAAGAGTCACTATTGCGCTCCCATTGTCATGCACAGGGCAAATAGCACTCGCGTCTGTTCCCAGCATGTAAAGTGTATTGTACTGAAGAGGAGCTCTTTTCTTGTCAGTTTCCTAAGCAGAGTTGAACTAGATATGGCCCGTGTGTGTAGGAAGCACAGTTCTTTTGTTCTGAGCAAGCTCACTGTTCGGACCCCATAGGAATCACAGTAGAGTAGAAGAGTGCTCTTTTCTCAAAAGCAGAGTGTGTTTCTTGTAAGGCGAGCTAGCGTTTGTTTCCCAGTCCTAAATGGAGTTGAATCACATGCAGTTTCAGTCCTACGAGCAAGAGTTGTTTCCTGGTAAGAAGAGTCTCTATTACTTTACCATTGCCATAAACAGTGCAAATAGCTCTGGCGTCTTTTCTCAGCATGTACAGTGTATTGGACTGAAGCGGAGCTACTGTTCTTGTCAGTTTCCTAAGCAGAGTTGAACTAGATATGCCTGTGTGTGTAGGAAGCACAGTTCTTTTGCTCTTAGCAAGCTCACTGTTCGGACCCCATAGAAAACACAGTAGACTAGAAGAGTGCTCTTTTTTCAAAAGCAGAGTGTGTTTCTTGTAAGGGGAGCTAGCGGTTGTTTCCCAGTCCTAAATGGAGTTGAATCACATGCAGTTTCTTGTCCTACGAAAGAGTTGTTTTCTGGTAAGAAGAGTCACTATTGCACTACCATTGTCTTACACAGGGCAAATAGCACTGGTGTCGGTTCCCAGCATGTACAGTGTATTGGACTGAAGAGGAGCTACTGTTCTTGTCAGTTTCCTAAGCAGAATTTATCTAGATATGGCCGTGTGTGTAGGAAGCACAGTTCTTTTGTTCTGAGCAAGCTCACTGTTCGGAACCCATAGTAAACACAGTAGAGTAGAAGAGTGCTCTTTTAACAAAAGCAGAGTGTGTTTCTTATAAGGCGAGCTAGCGTTTGTTTCCCAGTCCTAAATGGAGTTGAATCACATGCAGTTTCTTGTCCTACGAGCAAGAGTTGTTTTCTGGTAAGAAGAGTCACTATTGTGCTCCCATTGCCACACACAGTGCAAATAGCACTCGCATCTGTTTCCAGCAAGTACAGTGTATTGGACTGAAGAGGAGCTACTGATCTTGTCAGTTTCCTAAGCAGAGTTGAACTAGATATGGCCCTTGTGTGTAGAAGCACAGTTCTTTTGTTCTCAGCAAGCTCACTGTTCGGATCCCACAGGAAACACAGTAGAATAGAAGAGTGCTCTTTTCTCAAAAGCAGAGTGTGTTTCTTGTAAGGGGAGCTAGTGTTTGTTTCCCAGTAGGAAGTGGAGTTGAATCCCATGCAGTTTCTGTTCCTACGAGCAAGAGTTGTTTTCTGGTAATAAGAGTCACTATTGCGCTCCCATTGCCATACACAGTGCAAATAGCACTCATGTCTGTTCCCAGCAAGTACAGTGTATTGGACTGAAGAGGAGCTACTGATCTTGTCAGTTTCCTAAGCAGAGTTGAACTAGATATGGCCCGTGTATGTAGGAAGAACAGTTCTTTTGTTCTGAGCAAGCTCACTGTTCAGACCCCATAGGAAAAAAAGTAGAGTAGAAGCGTGCTCTTTTCTCAAAAGAGGAGTGTGTTTCTTGTAAGGCGAGCTAGCATTTGTTTCCCAGTCCTAAAAGGAGTTGAATCACATGCAGTTTTTGGTCTAACGAGCAAGAGTTGTTTTCTGGTAAGAAGAGTCACTATTGCGCTCCCATTGTCATGCACAGGGCAAATAGCACTTGCGTCTGTTCTCAGCAAGTACACTGTATTGGACTGAAGAGGAGCTACTGTTCTTGTCGGTTTCCTAAGCAGAGTTGAATTAGATATGGCCCGTGTGTGTAGGAAGCACAGTTCTTTTGTTCTGAGCAAGCTCACTGTTCGTACCCCATAGGAAACACAGTAGAATAGAACAGTGCTCTTTACTCAAAAGCAGAGTGTGTTTCTTGTAAGGAGAGCTAGTATTTGTTTTTCAGTCAGAAATGGAGTTGAATCCCACGCAGTTTCTGGTCCTATGAGCAAGAGTTGTTTTCTGGTAAGAAGAGTCACTATTGTGCTCCCATTGTCATACACAGGGCAAATAGCACACGCGTCTGTTCCCAGCAAGTACAGTGTATTGGACTGAAGAGGAGCTACTCTTCTTGTCAGTTTCCTAAGCAGAGTTGAACTAGATATGGCCCGTGTGTGTAGGAAGCACAGTTGTTTTGTTCCGAGCAAGCTCACTGTTCGGACCCCATAGGAAACACAGTAGAGTAGAAGAGTGCTCTTTTCTCAAAAGCAGAGTGTGTTTCTTGTAAGCCGAGCTAGTGTTTGTTTCCCAGTCAGAAATGGAGTTCAATCCCATGCAGTTTCTAGTCCTACGAGCAAGAGTTGTTTTCTGGTAAGGAAAGTCACTATTGCGCTCCCATTGCCATACACAGTGCAAATAGCACACGCGTCTGTTCCTAGCAAGTACAGTGTATTGGACTGAAGAGGAGCTACTGTTCTTGTCAGTTTCCTAAGCAGAGTTGAACTAGATATGGCCCGTGTGTGTAGGAAGCACAGTTCTTTTGTTCTGAAGAAGCTCACAGTTCGGAAAACTTAGGAAAAACAGTAGAGTAGAAGAGTGCTCTTTTCTCAAAAGCAGAGTGTGTTTCTTGTAAGCCGAGCTAGCATTTGTTTCCCAGTCCTAAAAGGAGTTGAGACACATGCAGTTTTTGGTCCTATGAGCAAGAGTTGTTTTCTGGTAAGGAAAGTCACTATTGCGCTCCCTTTGCCATACACAGTGCAAATAGCACTCGCGTCTGTTCTCAGCTAGTACAGTGTATTGGACTGAAGAGGAGCTACTGTTCTTGTCAGTTTCCTAAGTAGAGTTGAACTAGATATGGCCCGTGTATATAGGAAGCACAGTTCTTTTGTTCAAAGCAAGCTCACTGTTCAGACTCCATAGGAAATACAGTAGAGTACAAGAGTGCTCTTTTCTCAAAAGCAGAGTGTGTTTCTTTTAAGGCAAGCTAGTGTTTGTTTCCCAGATATAAATGGAGTTGAATCACATGCAGTTTTTGGTTTATGAGCAACAGTTGTTTTCTGGTAAGGAAAGTCACTATTGCGCTCCCATTGCCATACACAGTGCAAATAGCACTCATGTCTGTTCCCAGCTAGTACAGTGTATCGGACTGAAGAGGATCTACTGTTCTTGTCAGTTTCCTAAGCAGAGTTGAACTAGATATGGCCCGTGTATGTAGGAAGCACAGTTGTTTTGTTCTGAGCAAGCTCACTGTTCAGACCCCATAGGAAAAAAAGTAGAGTAGAAGCGTGCTCTTTTCTCAAAAGAGGAGTGTGTTTCTTGTAAGGCGAGCTAGCATTTGTTTCCCAGTCCTAAAAGGAGTTGAATCACATGCAGTTTTTGGTCCTATGAGCAAGAGTTGTTTTCTGGTAAGAAGAGTCACTATTGCGCTCCCATTGTCATGCTCAGGGCAAATAGCACTCGCGTCTGTTCCCAGCATGTAAAGTGTATTGTACTGAAGAGGAGCTCTTTTCTTGTCAGTTTCCTAAGCAGAGTTGAACTAGATATGGCCCGTGTGTGTAGGAAGCACAGTTCTTTTGTTCTGAGCAAGCTCACTGTTCGGACCCCATAGGAAACACAGTAGAGTAGAAGCGTGCTCTTTTCTCAAAAGCAGAGTGTGTTTCTTGTAAGGCGAGCTAGCATTTGTTTCCCAGTCCTAAATGGAGTTGAATCACATGCAGTTTTCGGTCCTACAAGCAAGAGTTGTGTTCTGGTAAGGAAAGTCACTATTGAGTTCCCATTACCATACACAGTGCAAATAGCACTTGTGTCTGTTCTCAGCAAGTACACTGTATTGGACTGAAGAGGAGCTACTGTTCTTGTCAGTTTCCTAAGCAGAGTTGAATTAGATATGGCCCGTGTGTGTAGGAAGCACAGTTCTTTTGTTCTGAGCAAGCTCACTGTTCGTACCCCATAGGAAACACAGTAGAATAGAACAGTGCTCTTTACTCAAAAGCAGAGTGTGTTTCTTGTAAGGAGAGCTAGTGTTTGTTTTTCAGTCAGAAATGGAGTTGAATCCCATGCAGTTTCTGGTCCTATGAGCAAGAGTTGTTTTCTGGTAAGAAGAGTCACTATTGCGCTCCCATTGTCATACCCAGGGCAAATAGCACACGCGTCTGTTCCCAGCAAGTACAGTGTATTGGACTGAAGAGGAGCTACTGTTCTTGAAAGTTTCCTAAGCAGAGTTGAACTAGATATGGCCCGTGTGTGTAGGAAGCACAGTTCTTTTGTTCTGAGCAAGCTCACTGTTCGGACCCCATAGGAAACACAGTAGAGTAGAAGAGTGCTCTTTTCTCAAAAGCAGAGTGTGTTTCTTGTAAGGCGAGCTAGCGTTTGTTTCCCAGTCCTAAAAGGAGTTGAGACACATGCAGTTTTTGGTCCTATGAGCAAGAGTTGTTTTCTGGTAAGGAAAGTCACTATTGCGCTCCCTTTGCCATACACAGTGCAAATAGCACTCGCGTCTGTTCTCAGCTAGTACAGTGTATTGGACTAAAGAGGAGCTACTGTTCTTGTCAGTTTCCTAAGTAGAGTTGAACTAGATATGGCCCGTGTATATAGGAAGCACAGTTCTTTTGTTCAAAGCAAGCTCACTGTTCAGACTCCATAGGAAATACAGTAGAGTACAAGAGTGCTCTTTTCTCAAAAGCAGAGTGTGTTTCTTTTAAGGCAAGCTAGTGTTTGTTTCCCAGATATAAATGGAGTTGAATCACATGCAGTTTTTGGTTTATGAGCAACAGTTGTTTTCTGGTAAGGAAAGTCACTATTGCGCTCCCATTGCCATACACAGTGCAAATAGCACTCATGTCTGTTCCCAGCTAGTACAGTGTATCGGACTGAAGAGGATCTACTGTTCTTGTCAGTTTCCTAAGCAGAGTTGAACTAGATATGGCCCGTGTATGTAGGAAGCACAGTTCTTTTGTTCTGAGCAAGCTCACTGTTCAGACCCCATAGGAAAAAAAGTAGAGTAGAAGCGTGCTCTTTTCTCAAAAGAGGAGTGTGTTTCTTGTAAGGCGAGCTAGCATTTGTTTCCCAGTCCTAAAAGGAGTTGAATCACATGCAGTTTTTGGTCCTATGAGCAAGAGTTGTTTTCTGGTAAGAAGAGTCACTATTGCGCTCCCATTGTCATGCTCAGGGCAAATAGCACTCGCGTCTGTTCCCAGCATGTAAAGTGTATTGTACTGAAGAGGAGCTCTTTTCTTGTCAGTTTCCTAAGCAGAGTTGAACTAGATATGGCCCGTGTGTGTAGGAAGCACAGTTCTTTTGTTCTGAGCAAGCTCACTGTTCGGACCCCATAGGAAACACAGTGGAGTAGAAGCGTGCTCTTTTCTCAAAAGCAGAGTGTGTTTCTTGTAAGGCGAGCTAGCATTTGTTTCCCAGTCCTAAATGGAGTTGAATCACATGCAGTTTTCGGTCCTACAAGCAAGAGTTGTGTTCTGGTAAGGAAAGTCACTATTGAGTTCCCATTACCATACACAGTGCAAATAGCACTTGTGTCTGTTCTCAGCAAGTACACTGTATTGGACTGAAGAGGAGCTACTGTTCTTGTCAGTTTCCTAAGCAGAGTTGAATTAGATATGGCCCGTGTGTGTAGGAAGCACAGTTCTTTTGTTCTGAGCAAGCTCACTGTTCGTACCCCATAGGAAACACAGTAGAATAGAACAGTGCTCTTTACTCAAAAGCAGAGTGTGTTTCTTGTAAGGAGAGCTAGTGTTTGTTTTTCAGTCAGAAATGGAGTTGAATCCCATGCAGTTTCTGGTCCTATGAGCAAGAGTTGTTTTCTGGTAAGAAGAGTCACTATTGCGCTCCCATTGTCATTCCCAGGGCAAATAGCACACGCGTCTGTTCCCAGCAAGTACAGTGTATTGGACTGAAGAGGAGCTACTGTTCTTGAAAGTTTCCTAAGCAGAGTTGAACTAGATATGGCCCGTGTGTGTAGGAAGCACAGTTCTTTTGTTCTGAGCAAGCTCACTGTTCGGACCCCATAGGAAACACAGTAGAGTAGAAGAGTGCTCTTTTCTCAAAAGCAGAGTGTGTTTCTTGTAAGGCGAGCTAGCGTTTGTTTCCCAGTCCTAAAAGGAGTTGAGACACATGCAGTTTTTGGTCCTATGAGCAAGAGTTGTTTTCTGGTAAGGAAAGTCACTATTGCGCTCCCTTTGCCATACACAGTGCAAATAGCACTCGCGTCTGTTCTCAGCTAGTACAGTGTATTGGACTGAAGAGGAGCTACTGTTCTTGTCAGTTTCCTAAGTAGAGTTGAACTAGATATGGCCCGTGTATATAGGAAGCACAGTTCTTTTGTTCAAAGCAAGCTCACTGTTCAGACTCCATAGGAAATACAGTAGAGTACAAGAGTGCTCTTTTCTCAAAAGCAGAGTGTGTTTCTTTTAAGGCAAGCTAGTGTTTGTTTCCCAGATATAAATGGAGTTGAATCACATGCAGTTTTTGGTTTACGAGCAAGAGTTGTTTTCTGATAAGGAAAGTCACTATTGCGCTCCCATTGCCATACACAGTGCAAATAGCACTCATGTCTGTTCCCAGCAAGTACAGTGTATTGGACTGAAGAGGAGCTACTGATCTTGTCAGTTTCCTAAGCAGAGTTGAACTAGATATGGCCCGTGTATGTAGGAAGCACAGTTCTTTTGTTCTGAGCAAGCTCACTGTTCAGACCCCATAGGAAAAAAAGTAGAGTAGAAGCGTGCTCTTTTCTCAAAAGAGGAGTGTGTTTCTTGTAAGGCGAGCTAGCATTTGTTTCCCAGTCCTAAAAGGAGTTGAATCACATGCAGTTTTTGGTCCTACGAGCAAGAGTTGTTTTCTGGTAAGAAGAGTCACTATTGCGCTCCCATTGTCATACACAGGGCAAATAGCACTCGCGTCTGTTCCCAGCATGTAAAGTGTATTGTACTGAAGAGGAGCTCTTTCCTTGTCAGTTTCCTAAGCAGAGTTGAACTAGATATGGCCCGTGTGTGTAGGAAGCACAGTTCTTTTGTTCTGAGCAAGCTCACTGTTCGGACCCCATAGGAAACACAGTAGAGTAGAAGCGTGCTCTTTTCTCAAAAGCAGAGTGTGTTTCTTGTAAGGCGAGCTAGCATTTGTTTCCCAGTCCTAAATGGAGTTGAATCACATGCAGTTTTCGGTCCTACAAGCAAGAGTTGTGTTCTGGTAAGGAAAGTCACTATTGAGTTCCCATTACCATACACAGTGCAAATAGCACTTGCGTCTGTTCTCAGCAAGTACACTGTATTGGACTGAAGAGGAGCTACTGTTCTTGTCAGTTTCCTAAGCAGAGTTGAATTAGATATGGCCCGTGTGTGTAGGAAGCACAGTTCTTTTGTTCTGAGCAAGCTCACTGTTCGTACCCCTTAGGAAACACAGTAGAATAGAACAGTGCTCTTTACTCAAAAGCAGAGTGTGTTTCTTGTAAGGAGAGCTAGTGTTTGTTTTTCAGTCAGAAATGGAGTTGAATCCCATGCAGTTTCTGGTCCTATGAGCAAGAGTTGTTTTCTGGTAAGAAGAGTCACTATTGCGCTCCCATTGTGATACACAGGGCAAATAGCACACGCGTCTGTTCCCAGCAAGTACAGTGTATTGGACTGAAGAGGAGCTACTGTTCTTGTCAGTTTCCTAAGCAGAGTTGAACTAGATATGGCCCGTGTGTGTAGGAAGCACAGTTCTTTTGTTCTGAGCAAGCTCACTCTTCTGACCCCATCGGAAACACAGTAGAGTAGAAGAGTGCTCTTTTCTCAAAAGCAGAGTGTGTTTCTTGTAAGCCGAGCTAGTGTTTGTTTCCAAGTCAGAAATGGAGTTGAATCCCATGCAGTTTCTAGTCCTTCGAGCAAGAGTTGTTTTCTGGTAAGGAAAGTCACTATTGCACTTCCATTGCCATACACAGTACAAATAGCACACGCGTCTGTTCCTAGCAAGTACAGTGTATTGGACTGTAGAGGAGCTACTGTTCTTGTCAGTTTCCTAAGCAGAGTTGAACTAGATATGGCCCGTGTTTGTAGGAAGCACAGTTCTTTTGTTCTGAAGAAGCTCACTGTTCGGAAAACTTAGGAAACACAGTAGAGTAGAAGAGTGCTCTTTTCTCAAAAGCAGAGTGTGTTTCTTTTAAGGCGAGTTAGTGTTTGTTTCCCAGATATAAATGGAGTTGAATCACATGCAGTTTTTGGTTTATGAGCAACAGTTGTTTTCTGGTAAGGAAAGTCACTATTGCGCTCCCATTGCCATACACAGTGCAAATAGCACTCACTTCTGTTCCCAGCAAGTACAGTGTATTGGACTGAAGAGGTGCTACTGATCTTGTCATTTTCCTAAGCAGAGATGAACTAGATATGGCCCATGTATGTAGGAAGCACAGTTCGTTTGTTCTGAGCAAGCTCACTGTTCAGACCCCATAGGAAAAAAAGTAGAGTAGAAGCGTGCTCTTTTCTCAAAAGAGGAGTGTGTTTCTTGTAAGGCGAGCTAGCATTTGTTTCCCAGTCCTAAAAGGAGTTGAATCACATGCGGTTTTTGGTCCTATGAGCAAGAGTTGTTTTCTGGTAAGAAGAGTCACTATTGCGCTCCCATTGTCATGCACAGGGCAAATAGCACTCGCGTCTGTTCCCAGCATGTAAAGTGTATTGTACTGAAGAGGAGCTCTTTTCTTGTCAGTTTCCTAAGCAGAGTTGAACTAGATATGGCCCGTGTGTGTAGGAAGCACAGTTCTTTTGTTCTGAGCAAGCTCACTGTTCGGACCCCATAGGAATCACAGTAGAGTAGAAGAGTGCTCTTTTCTCAAAAGCAGAGTGTGTTTCTTGTAAGGCGAGCTAGCGTTTGTTTCCCAGTCCTAAATGGAGTTGAATCACATGCAGTTTCAGTCCTACGAGCAAGAGTTGTTTCCTGGTAAGAAGAGTCTCTATTACTTTACCATTGCCATAAACAGTGCAAATAGCTCTGGCGTCTTTTCTCAGCATGTACAGTGTATTGGACTGAAGCGGAGCTACTGTTCTTGTCAGTTTCCTAAGCAGAGTTGAACTAGATATGCCTGTGTGTGTAGGAAGCACAGTTCTTTTGCTCTTAGCAAGCTCACTGTTCGGACCCCATAGAAAACACAGTAGACTAGAAGAGTGCTCTTTTTTCAAAAGCAGAGTGTGTTTCTTGTAAGGGGAGCTAGCGGTTGTTTCCCAGTCCTAAATGGAGTTGAATCACATGCAGTTTCTTGTCCTACGAAAGAGTTGTTTTCTGGTAAGAAGAGTCACTATTGCACTACCATTGTCTTACACAGGGCAAATAGCACTGGTGTCGGTTCCCAGCATGTACAGTGTATTGGACTGAAGAGGAGCTACTGTTCTTGTCAGTTTCCTAAGCAGAATTTATCTAGATATGGCCGTGTGTGTAGGAAGCACAGTTCTTTTGTTCTGAGCAAGCTCACTGTTCGGAACCCATAGTAAACACAGTAGAGTAGAAGAGTGCTCTTTTAACAAAAGCAGAGTGTGTTTCTTATAAGGCGAGCTAGCGTTTGTTTCCCAGTCCTAAATGGAGTTGAATCACATGCAGTTTCTTGTCCTACGAGCAAGAGTTGTTTTCTGGTAAGAAGAGTCACTATTGTGCTCCCATTGCCACACACAGTGCAAATAGCACTCGCATCTGTTTCCAGCAAGTACAGTGTATTGGACTGAAGAGGAGCTACTGATCTTGTCAGTTTCCTAAGCAGAGTTGAACTAGATATGGCCCTTGTGTGTAGAAGCACAGTTCTTTTGTTCTCAGCAAGCTCACTGTTCGGATCCCACAGGAAACACAGTAGAATAGAAGAGTGCTCTTTTCTCAAAAGCAGAGTGTGTTTCTTGTAAGGGGAGCTAGTGTTTGTTTCCCAGTAGGAAGTGGAGTTGAATCCCATGCAGTTTCTGTTCCTACGAGCAAGAGTTGTTTTCTGGTAATAAGAGTCACTATTGCGCTCCCATTGCCATACACAGTGCAAATAGCACTCATGTCTGTTCCCAGCAAGTACAGTGTATTGGACTGAAGAGGAGCTACTGATCTTGTCAGTTTCCTAAGCAGAGTTGAACTAGATATGGCCCGTGTATGTAGGAAGAACAGTTCTTTTGTTCTGAGCAAGCTCACTGTTCAGACCCCATAGGAAAAAAAGTAGAGTAGAAGCGTGCTCTTTTCTCAAAAGAGGAGTGTGTTTCTTGTAAGGCGAGCTAGCATTTGTTTCCCAGTCCTAAAAGGAGTTGAATCACATGCAGTTTTTGGTCTAACGAGCAAGAGTTGTTTTCTGGTAAGAAGAGTCACTATTGCGCTCCCATTGTCATGCACAGGGCAAATAGCACTTGCGTCTGTTCTCAGCAAGTACACTGTATTGGACTGAAGAGGAGCTACTGTTCTTGTCGGTTTCCTAAGCAGAGTTGAATTAGATATGGCCCGTGTGTGTAGGAAGCACAGTTCTTTTGTTCTGAGCAAGCTCACTGTTCGTACCCCATAGGAAACACAGTAGAATAGAACAGTGCTCTTTACTCAAAAGCAGAGTGTGTTTCTTGTAAGGAGAGCTAGTATTTGTTTTTCAGTCAGAAATGGAGTTGAATCCCACGCAGTTTCTGGTCCTATGAGCAAGAGTTGTTTTCTGGTAAGAAGAGTCACTATTGTGCTCCCATTGTCATACACAGGGCAAATAGCACACGCGTCTGTTCCCAGCAAGTACAGTGTATTGGACTGAAGAGGAGCTACTCTTCTTGTCAGTTTCCTAAGCAGAGTTGAACTAGATATGGCCCGTGTGTGTAGGAAGCACAGTTGTTTTGTTCCGAGCAAGCTCACTGTTCGGACCCCATAGGAAACACAGTAGAGTAGAAGAGTGCTCTTTTCTCAAAAGCAGAGTGTGTTTCTTGTAAGCCGAGCTAGTGTTTGTTTCCCAGTCAGAAATGGAGTTCAATCCCATGCAGTTTCTAGTCCTACGAGCAAGAGTTGTTTTCTGGTAAGGAAAGTCACTATTGCGCTCCCATTGCCATACACAGTGCAAATAGCACACGCGTCTGTTCCTAGCAAGTACAGTGTATTGGACTGAAGAGGAGCTACTGTTCTTGTCAGTTTCCTAAGCAGAGTTGAACTAGATATGGCCCGTGTGTGTAGGAAGCACAGTTCTTTTGTTCTGAAGAAGCTCACAGTTCGGAAAACTTAGGAAAAACAGTAGAGTAGAAGAGTGCTCTTTTCTCAAAAGCAGAGTGTGTTTCTTGTAAGCCGAGCTAGCATTTGTTTCCCAGTCCTAAAAGGAGTTGAGACACATGCAGTTTTTGGTCCTATGAGCAAGAGTTGTTTTCTGGTAAGGAAAGTCACTATTGCGCTCCCTTTGCCATACACAGTGCAAATAGCACTCGCGTCTGTTCTCAGCTAGTACAGTGTATTGGACTGAAGAGGAGCTACTGTTCTTGTCAGTTTCCTAAGTAGAGTTGAACTAGATATGGCCCGTGTATATAGGAAGCACAGTTCTTTTGTTCAAAGCAAGCTCACTGTTCAGACTCCATAGGAAATACAGTAGAGTACAAGAGTGCTCTTTTCTCAAAAGCAGAGTGTGTTTCTTTTAAGGCAAGCTAGTGTTTGTTTCCCAGATATAAATGGAGTTGAATCACATGCAGTTTTTGGTTTATGAGCAACAGTTGTTTTCTGGTAAGGAAAGTCACTATTGCGCTCCCATTGCCATACACAGTGCAAATAGCACTCATGTCTGTTCCCAGCTAGTACAGTGTATCGGACTGAAGAGGATCTACTGTTCTTGTCAGTTTCCTAAGCAGAGTTGAACTAGATATGGCCCGTGTATGTAGGAAGCACAGTTGTTTTGTTCTGAGCAAGCTCACTGTTCAGACCCCATAGGAAAAAAAGTAGAGTAGAAGCGTGCTCTTTTCTCAAAAGAGGAGTGTGTTTCTTGTAAGGCGAGCTAGCATTTGTTTCCCAGTCCTAAAAGGAGTTGAATCACATGCAGTTTTTGGTCCTATGAGCAAGAGTTGTTTTCTGGTAAGAAGAGTCACTATTGCGCTCCCATTGTCATGCTCAGGGCAAATAGCACTCGCGTCTGTTCCCAGCATGTAAAGTGTATTGTACTGAAGAGGAGCTCTTTTCTTGTCAGTTTCCTAAGCAGAGTTGAACTAGATATGGCCCGTGTGTGTAGGAAGCACAGTTCTTTTGTTCTGAGCAAGCTCACTGTTCGGACCCCATAGGAAACACAGTAGAGTAGAAGCGTGCTCTTTTCTCAAAAGCAGAGTGTGTTTCTTGTAAGGCGAGCTAGCATTTGTTTCCCAGTCCTAAATGGAGTTGAATCACATGCAGTTTTCGGTCCTACAAGCAAGAGTTGTGTTCTGGTAAGGAAAGTCACTATTGAGTTCCCATTACCATACACAGTGCAAATAGCACTTGTGTCTGTTCTCAGCAAGTACACTGTATTGGACTGAAGAGGAGCTACTGTTCTTGTCAGTTTCCTAAGCAGAGTTGAATTAGATATGGCCCGTGTGTGTAGGAAGCACAGTTCTTTTGTTCTGAGCAAGCTCACTGTTCGTACCCCATAGGAAACACAGTAGAATAGAACAGTGCTCTTTACTCAAAAGCAGAGTGTGTTTCTTGTAAGGAGAGCTAGTGTTTGTTTTTCAGTCAGAAATGGAGTTGAATCCCATGCAGTTTCTGGTCCTATGAGCAAGAGTTGTTTTCTGGTAAGAAGAGTCACTATTGCGCTCCCATTGTCATACCCAGGGCAAATAGCACACGCGTCTGTTCCCAGCAAGTACAGTGTATTGGACTGAAGAGGAGCTACTGTTCTTGAAAGTTTCCTAAGCAGAGTTGAACTAGATATGGCCCGTGTGTGTAGGAAGCACAGTTCTTTTGTTCTGAGCAAGCTCACTGTTCGGACCCCATAGGAAACACAGTAGAGTAGAAGAGTGCTCTTTTCTCAAAAGCAGAGTGTGTTTCTTGTAAGGCGAGCTAGCGTTTGTTTCCCAGTCCTAAAAGGAGTTGAGACACATGCAGTTTTTGGTCCTATGAGCAAGAGTTGTTTTCTGGTAAGGAAAGTCACTATTGCGCTCCCTTTGCCATACACAGTGCAAATAGCACTCGCGTCTGTTCTCAGCTAGTACAGTGTATTGGACTAAAGAGGAGCTACTGTTCTTGTCAGTTTCCTAAGTAGAGTTGAACTAGATATGGCCCGTGTATATAGGAAGCACAGTTCTTTTGTTCAAAGCAAGCTCACTGTTCAGACTCCATAGGAAATACAGTAGAGTACAAGAGTGCTCTTTTCTCAAAAGCAGAGTGTGTTTCTTTTAAGGCAAGCTAGTGTTTGTTTCCCAGATATAAATGGAGTTGAATCACATGCAGTTTTTGGTTTATGAGCAACAGTTGTTTTCTGGTAAGGAAAGTCACTATTGCGCTCCCATTGCCATACACAGTGCAAATAGCACTCATGTCTGTTCCCAGCTAGTACAGTGTATCGGACTGAAGAGGATCTACTGTTCTTGTCAGTTTCCTAAGCAGAGTTGAACTAGATATGGCCCGTGTATGTAGGAAGCACAGTTCTTTTGTTCTGAGCAAGCTCACTGTTCAGACCCCATAGGAAAAAAAGTAGAGTAGAAGCGTGCTCTTTTCTCAAAAGAGGAGTGTGTTTCTTGTAAGGCGAGCTAGCATTTGTTTCCCAGTCCTAAAAGGAGTTGAATCACATGCAGTTTTTGGTCCTATGAGCAAGAGTTGTTTTCTGGTAAGAAGAGTCACTATTGCGCTCCCATTGTCATGCTCAGGGCAAATAGCACTCGCGTCTGTTCCCAGCATGTAAAGTGTATTGTACTGAAGAGGAGCTCTTTTCTTGTCAGTTTCCTAAGCAGAGTTGAACTAGATATGGCCCGTGTGTGTAGGAAGCACAGTTCTTTTGTTCTGAGCAAGCTCACTGTTCGGACCCCATAGGAAACACAGTGGAGTAGAAGCGTGCTCTTTTCTCAAAAGCAGAGTGTGTTTCTTGTAAGGCGAGCTAGCATTTGTTTCCCAGTCCTAAATGGAGTTGAATCACATGCAGTTTTCGGTCCTACAAGCAAGAGTTGTGTTCTGGTAAGGAAAGTCACTATTGAGTTCCCATTACCATACACAGTGCAAATAGCACTTGTGTCTGTTCTCAGCAAGTACACTGTATTGGACTGAAGAGGAGCTACTGTTCTTGTCAGTTTCCTAAGCAGAGTTGAATTAGATATGGCCCGTGTGTGTAGGAAGCACAGTTCTTTTGTTCTGAGCAAGCTCACTGTTCGTACCCCATAGGAAACACAGTAGAATAGAACAGTGCTCTTTACTCAAAAGCAGAGTGTGTTTCTTGTAAGGAGAGCTAGTGTTTGTTTTTCAGTCAGAAATGGAGTTGAATCCCATGCAGTTTCTGGTCCTATGAGCAAGAGTTGTTTTCTGGTAAGAAGAGTCACTATTGCGCTCCCATTGTCATTCCCAGGGCAAATAGCACACGCGTCTGTTCCCAGCAAGTACAGTGTATTGGACTGAAGAGGAGCTACTGTTCTTGAAAGTTTCCTAAGCAGAGTTGAACTAGATATGGCCCGTGTGTGTAGGAAGCACAGTTCTTTTGTTCTGAGCAAGCTCACTGTTCAGACCCCATAGGAAACACAGTAGAGTAGAAGAGTGCTCTTTTCTCAAAAGCAGAGTGTGTTTCTTGTAAGGCGAGCTAGCGTTTGTTTCCCAGTCCTAAAAGGAGTTGAGACACATGCAGTTTTTGGTCCTATGAGCAAGAGTTGTTTTCTGGTAAGGAAAGTCACTATTGCGCTCCCTTTGCCATACACAGTGCAAATAGCACTCGCGTCTGTTCTCAGCTAGTACAGTGTATTGGACTGAAGAGGAGCTACTGTTCTTGTCAGTTTCCTAAGTAGAGTTGAACTAGATATGGCCCGTGTATATAGGAAGCACAGTTCTTTTGTTCAAAGCAAGCTCACTGTTCAGACTCCATAGGAAATACAGTAGAGTACAAGAGTGCTCTTTTCTCAAAAGCAGAGTGTGTTTCTTTTAAGGCGAGCTAGTGTTTGTTTCCCAGATATAAATGGAGTTGAATCACATGCAGTTTTTGGTTTATGAGCAACAGTTGTTTTCTGGTAAGGAAAGTCACTATTGTGCTCCCATTGCCATACACAGTGCAAATAGCACTCACGTCTGTTCCCAGCAAGTACAGTGTATTGGACTGAAGAGGAGCTACTGATCTTGTCAGTTTCCTAAGCAGAGTTGAACTAGATATGGCCCATGTATGTAGGAAGCACAGTTCTTTTGTTCTGAGCAAGCTCACTGTTCAGACCCCATAGGAAAAAAAGTAGAGTAGAAGCGTGCTCTTTTCTCAAAAGAGGAGTGTGTTTCTTGTAAGGCGAGCTAGCATTTGTTTCCCAGTCCTAAAAGGAGTTGAATCACATGCGGTTTTTGGTCCTATGAGCAAGAGTTGTTTTCTGGTAAGAAGAGTCACTATTGCGCTCCCATTGTCATGCACAGGGCAAATAGCACTGGCGTCTGTTCCCAGCATGTAAAGTGTATTGTACTGAAGAGGAGCTCTTTTCTTGTCAGTTTCCTAAGCAGAGTTGAACTAGATATGGCCCGTGTGTGTAGGAAGCACAGTTCTTTTGTTCTGAGCAAGCTCACTGTTCGGACCCCATAGGAAACACAGTGGAGTAGAAGAGTGCTCTTTTCTCAAAAGCAGAGTGTGTTTCTTGAAAGGCAAGCTAGAGTTTGTTTCCCAGTCCTAAATGGAGTTGAATCACATGCAGTTTCTGGTCCTACGAGCAAGAGTTGTTTCCTGGTAAGAAGAGTGACTATTACTCTCCCATTGCCATACACAGTGCAAATAGCACTCGCGTCTGTTCCCAGCAAGTACAGTGTATTGGACTGAAGCAGAGCTACTGTTCTTGTCAGTTTCTAAGCAGAGTTGAACAAGATATGCCCGTCTGTGTAGGAAGCACAGTTCTTTTGCTCTGAGCAAGCTCACTGTTCGGACCCCATAGAAAACACAGTAGAATAGAAGAGTACTCTTTACTCAAAAGCAGAGTGTGTTTCCTGTAAGGCGAGCTAGCGTTCCTTTTGCAGTCCTAAATGGAGTTGATCACATGCAGTTTCTGGACCTATGAGCAAGAGTTGTTTTCTGGCAAAAGAGTAACTATTGCGCTCCCATTGTCATACACAGGGCAAATAGCACTGGCGTCTGTTCCCAGCATGTACAGTGTATTGTACTGAGGAGGATCTACTGTTCTTGTCAGTTACCTAGGCAGAATTGAACTAGATATGGCCGTGTGTGTAGAAAGCACAGTTCTTTTTTTCTGAGCCAGCTCACAGTTCTGGCGCTATAGGAAAAACATTAGAGTAGAAGAGTGTCTTTTCTCAAAAGCAGAGTTTGTTTCTTGAAAGGCGAGCTGGCCTTTTTTTCCCAGTCCGAAAGGGAGTTGAATCACATGCAGTTTCTGGTCCTACGAGCAAGAGTTGTTTTCTGGTAAGAAGAGTCACAATTGTGCTCCCTTTGTCATACACAGGGCAAATAGCACTGGCGTCTGTTCCCAGCAAGTACAGTGTATTGGACTGAAGAGGATCTACTGTAGTTGTTAGTTTCCTAAGCAGAATTGAACTAGATATGGCCTTGTTTGTAGGAAGCACAGTTCTTTTGCTCTGAGCAAGCTCACTCTTCTGGCCCTACAGGAAACACAGTAGATTAGAAGAGTGCTCTTTTCTCAAAAGCAGAGTGTGTTTCTTGTAAGGTGAGCTAGCGTTTGTTTCCCAGTCCTAAATGGATTTGAATCACATGCAGTTTCTGGTCCTACGAGCAAGAGTAGTTTTCTGGTAAGAAGAGTAACTATTGCGCTCCCATTGTCATACACAGGGCAAATAGCACACGCGTCTGGTCCCAGCAAGTACATTGTATTGTACTGAAGAGGAGCTACTGTTCTTGTCAGTTTCCTAAGCAGAAGTGAACTAGATATGACCGTGTGTGTAGGAAGCACAGTTGTTTTGTTCTGAGCAAGCTCACTGTTTGGACCCCATCGGAAACACAGTAGAGTAGAAGAGTGCTCTTTTCTCAAAAGCAGAGTGTGTTTCTTGTAAGGCGAGCTAGCATTTATTTCCCAGTTCTAAATGGAGTTGAATCACATGCAGTTTTTAGTCCTACGAGCAAGAGTTGTTTTCTGGTAAGGAAAGTCACTATTGCGCTCCCATTGTCAATCACAGTGCAAATAGCGTTCGCGTCTGTTCACAGCAAGTACAGTGTATTGGACTGAAGAGGAGCATTTTTCTTGTCAGTTTCCTAAGCAGAGTAGAACTAGATATGGCCTGTGTGTGTAGGAAGCACAGTTCTTTTGTTCTGAGCAGGCTCACTGTTCGGAACCCATAGGAAACACAGTAGAGTAGAAGAGAGCTCTTTTCTCAAAAGCAGAGTCTCTTACTTGTAAGGTGAGCTAGCGATTGTTTCCAGTCCTAAGTGGTGTTGAATCACATGCAGTTTCTGGTCCTACGAGCAAGAGTTGTTTTCTGGTAAGAAGAGTCACTATTGCGCTCCCATTGTCATACAAAGGGCAAATAGCACTCGCGTCTGTTCCCAGCATGTAAAGTGTATTGGACTGAGGAGAATCTACTGTTCTTGTCAGGTTCCTAAGCAGAATTGAACTAGATATGGCCCTGTATAGGAAGCACAGTTCTTTTGTTCTGAGCACGCTCACTGTTCGGACCCCATAGGAAACACAGTAGAGTAGAAGAATGCTCTTTTCTCAAAAGCAGAGTGTGTTTCTTGTAAGGCGAGCTAGCGTTTGTTTCCCAGTCCTAAATGGAGTTGAATCACATGCAGTTTTTGGTCCCACGAGCAAGAGTTGTTTTCTGGTAAGAAGAGTCACTATTGCACTACCATTGTCATACACAGGGCAAATAGCACTGGTGTCAGTTCTCAGCATGTACAGTGTATTGGACTGAAGAGGATCTACTGTTCTTGTCAGTTTCCTAAGCAGAATTGATCTAGATATGGCCGTGTGTGTAGAAAGCACAGTTCTTTTGTTCTGGCCTTATAGGAAACACAGTAGAGTAGAAGAGTGTTCTTTTCTCAAAAGCAGAGTCTGTTTCTTGTAAGCTGAGCTAGCGTTTATTTCCCAGTTCTAAATGGAGTTGAATCACATGCAGTTTTCGGTCCTACGAGCAAGAGTTGTTTTCTGGTAAGGAAAGTCACTGTTGCACTCCCAATGCCATACACAGTGAAAATAGCACTGGCATCTGTTCCCAGCAATACAGTGTATTGGATTGAAGAGGAGCTACAGCTCTTGTCAGTTTCCTAAGCAGAGTTGAAGTAGATATGGCCCTTGTGTGTAGGAAGCACAGTTCTTTAGTTCTGAGCAAGCTCACTGTTAGGACCCCATAGGAAACACAGTATAGTAGAAGAGTGGTCTTTTCTCAAAAGCAGAGTATGTTTCTTGTAAGGCGAGCTAGCGTTTGTTTCCCAGTCCTAAATGGAGTTGAATCTCATGCAGTTTCTGGTCCTACGAGCAAGAGTTGTTTTCTGGTAAGGAAAGTCACTATTGCGCTTTCATTGCCATACACAGTGCAAATAGCACTCGCGTCTGTTCCCAGCAAGTACAGTGTATAGGACTGAAGAGGAGCTACTGTTCTTGTCAGTTTCCTAAGCAGAGTTGAATTAGATATGGCCCGTGTACGTAGGAAGCAAAATTCATTTGTTCTGAGCCAGCTCACTGTTCAGACCCCATAGGAAACAGTGTAGAGTAGAAGAGTGCTCTTTTCTCAAAAGCAAAGTTTGTTTCTCATAAGGCAAGCTAGTGTTTGTTTCCCAGTCAGAAATGGAGTTGAATCACATGCAGTTTCTGGTCCTACGAGCAAGAGTTGTTTTCTGGTAAGGAATCACTATTGAGGTTCCATTGCCATACACAGTGCAAATAGCACTCGTGTCTGTTCCCAGCAAGTACAGTGTATTGAACTGAAGAAGAGCTACTGTTCTTGTCAGTTTCCTAAGCAGAGTTGAACTAGATATGGCCAGTGTGTGTACGAAGCACAGTTCTTTTGTTGTGAGGAAGCTCACTGTTCTGGTCCCATAGGAAAAACAGTAGAGTAGAAGAGTGCTCTTTTCTCAAAAGCAGAGTGTGTTTCTTGTAGGGCGAGCTAGCGTTTGTTTCCCAGTCTTAAATGGAGTTGAATCCCATGCAGTTTCTGGTCCTACAAGCAAGAGTTGTTTTCTGGTAAGAAGAGTCACTATTGTGCTCTCATTGTCATACACAGGGCAAATAGCACTCGCGTCTGTCCCCAGCATGTAAAGTGTATTGGACTGAAGAGAATCTACTGTTTTTGTCAGTTTCCTAAGCAGAATTGAACTAGGTATGGCCGTGTGTGTAGGAAGCACACTTCTTTTGTTCTGAGCAAGCTCTTTGTTCAGACGCCATAGGAAACACAGTAGAGTAGAAGAGTGCTCTTTTCTCAAAAGCAGAGTGTGTTTCTTGTAAGGCGAGCTAGCGTTTGTTTCCCAGTCCTAAATGGAGTTGAATCACATGCAGTTTCTGGTCCTACGAGCAAGAGTAGTTTTCTGGTAAGAAGAGTCACTATTGCGCTCCCATTTTCATACACAGGGCAAATAGCACACGCGTCTGTTCCCAGCAAGTACAGTGTATTGGACTGAAGAGGAGCTACTGTTCTTGTCAGTTTCCTAAGCAGAATTGAACTAGATATGGCCGTGTGTGTAGGAAGCACAGTTATTTTGTTCTGAGCAAGCTCACTGTTCGGACCCCATAGGAAACACAGTAAAGTAGAAGAGTGCTCTTTTCTCAAAAGCAGAGTGTGTTTCTTGTAAGACGAGCTAACGTTTGTTTCCCAGTCCTAAATGGAGTTGAATCACATGCAGTTTTTGGTTTACGAGCAAGAGTTGTTTTCTGGTAAGGAAAGTCACTATTGCGCTCCCATTGCCATACACATTGCAAATAGCACTCGCGTCTGTTCCCACCAAGTACAGTGTGTTGGACTGAAGAGGAGCTACTGTTCTTGTCAGTTTCCTAAGCAGAGTTGAACTAGATATGGCCCGTGTACGTAGGAAGCACAGTTCTTTTGTTTTGAGCAAGCTCACTCTTCGGACCCCATAGGATACAGTGTAGAGTAGAAGAGTGCCCTTTCCTCAAAAGCAGAGTGTTTTTCTTGTAAGGCTAGCTAGTGTTTGTTTCCCAGTCAGAAATGGAGTTGAATCCCATGCAGTTTCTGTTCCTACAAGCAAGTGTTGTTTTCTGGTAAGAAGAGTCACTATTGCGCTTCCATTGTCATACACAGTGCAAATAGCACTGGTGTCTCTTCCCAGCTTGTACTGTGTATTGGACTGAAGAAGATGTACTGTTCTTGTCAGTTTCCTAATCAGAATTGAACTAGATATGGACTGTGTGTGTAGGAAGTACAGTTCTTTTATTCTGAGCAGGCTCACTGTTCTAGCCCTGTAGGAAACACAGTAGAGTAGAAGAGTGTCTTTTCTCAAAAGCAGAGTGTGTTTCTTGTAAGGCGAGCTAGCAATTGTTTCCCAGTCCTAAGTGGTGTTGACTCACTTGCAGATCTGTTCCTACGAGCAAGAGTTGTTTTCTGGTAAGAAGAGTCACTATTGTGCTTCCATTGTCATGCACAGGGCAAATAGCACTGGTGTCTGTTCCCAGCATGTAAAGTGTATTGGACTGAAGAGAATCTACTGTTCTTGTCAGGTTCCTAACCAGAATTGATCTAGATATGGCCGTGTGTGTAGGAAGCACAGTTCTTTTGTTCTGAGCAAGCTCACTGTTCGGACCCCATAGGAAACACAGTAGAGTAGAAGAGTGCTCTTTTCTCAAAAGCAGAGTGTGTTTCTTGTAAGGCGAGCTAGGTTTTGTTTCCCAGTCCTAAATGGAGTAGAATCACATGCAGTTTCTTGTCCTACGAGCATGAGTTGTTTTCTGGTAAGAAGAGTCACTATTGCGCTCCCATTGTCATACACAGGGCAAATAGCACTGGTGTCGGTTCCCAGCATGTACAGTGTATTGGACTAAAGAAGATCTACTGTTCTTGTCAGTTTCCTAAGCAGAATTGATCTAGATATGGCCGTGTATGTAGGAAGCACAGTTCTTTTGTTCTGAGCAAGCTCACTGTTCTGGAAATATAGGAAACACAGTAGAGTAGATGAGTGCTCTTTTCTCAAAAGCAGAGTCTCTTTCTTGTAAGGCGAGCTAGCGATTATTTCCCAGTTCTAAATGGAGTTGAATCACATGCAGTTTTCGGTCCTACAAGCAAGAGTTGTTTTCTGGAAAGAAGAGTCACTATTGCGCTCCCATGGTCATACACAGTGCAAATAACCCTCACGTCTGTTCCCAGAAAGTACAGTGTATTGGACTGAAGAGGAGCTACTGTTCTTGTCAGTTTCCTAAGCAGAATTGAACTAGATATGGCCGTGTG
Organism: Peromyscus eremicus; assembly: GCF_949786415.1. Taxonomy (NCBI): domain Eukaryota; kingdom Metazoa; phylum Chordata; class Mammalia; order Rodentia; family Cricetidae; genus Peromyscus; species Peromyscus eremicus. Next base: position 242,355 of record NW_026734633.1, read on the forward strand.
TGGGAAGCCCAATTCTTTTGTTCTGAGCAAGCTCACTGTTTGGACCCCATAGGAAACACAGTAGAGAAGAAGAGTGCTCTTTTCTCAAAAGCAGAGTGTGTTTCTTGTAAGGCGAGCTAGCGTTTATTTCCCAGTTCTAAATGGAGTTGAATCACATGCAGTTTTTGGTCCTACAAGCAAGAGTCGTTTTCTGGTAAGGAAAGTCACTATTGCGCTCCCATTGTCATACACAGTGCAAATAGCATTCGCATCTGTTCACAGCAATTACAGTGTATTGGACTGAAGAGGAGCACTTTTCTTGTCAGTTTCCTAAGCAGATTAGAACTAGATATGGCCTGTGTGTGTAGGAAGCACAGTTCTTTTGCTCTGAGCAAGCTCACTGTTCGGACCCCATAGGAAACACAGTAGAGTAGAAGAGTGCTCTTTTCTCAAAAGCAGAGTCCCTTTCTTGTAGGGCGAGCTAGCGATTGTTTCCCAGTCCTAAGTGGTGTTGAATCACGTGCAGTTTCTGGTCCTACGAGCAAGAGTTGTTTTCTGGTAAGAAGAGTCACTATTGCGCTCCCATTGTCATACAAAGGACAAATAGAACTCGCGTCTGTTCCCAGCATGTAAAGTGTATTGGACTGAAGAGAATCTACTGTTCTTGTCAGGTTCCTAAGCAGAATTGAACTAGATATGGCTCTGTGTAGGAAGCACAGTTCTTTTGTTCTGAGCAAGCTCACTGTTCGGACTCATAGGAAACACAGTAGAGTAGAAGAGTGCTCTTTTCTCAAAAGCAGAGTTTGTTTCTCATAAGGCAAGCTGGTGTTTGTTTCCCAGTCAGAAATGGAGTTGAATCACATGCAGTTTCTGGTCCTACGAGCAAGAGTTGTTTTCTGGTAAGGAATGACTATTGCGGTCCCATTGCCATACACAGTGCAAATAGCACTCGCGTCTGTTCCCAGCAAGTACAGTGTATTGAACTGAAGAGGAGCTACTGTTCTTGTCAGTTTCCTAAGCAGAGTTGAACTAGATATGGCCAGTGTGTGTATGAAGCACAGTTCTTTTGTTCTGAGGAAGCTCACTGTTCTGGTCCCATAGGAAAAACAGTAGAGTAGAAGAGTGCCCTTTCCTCAAAAGCAGAGTGTGTTTCTTGTAAGGCTAGCTAGTGTTTGTTTCCCAGTCAGAAATGGAGTTGAATCCCATGCAGTTTCTGTTCCTACAAGCAAGAGTTGTTTTCTGGTAAGAAGAGTCACTATTGTGCTCCCATTGTCATATACAGTGCAAATAGCACTGGTGACTCTTCCCGCTTGTACTGTGTATTGGACTGAAGAGGATGTACTGTTCTTGTCAGTTTCCTAATCAGAATTGAACTAGATATGGACTGTGTGTGTAGGAAGTACAGTTCTTTTATTCTGAGCAGGCTCACTGTTCTAGCCCTGTAGGAAACACAGTAGAGTAGAAGAGTGTCTTTTCTCAAAAGCAGAGTGTGTTTCTTGTAAGGCGAGCTAGCAATTGTTTCCCAGTCCTAAGTGGTGTTGACTCACTTGCAGATCTGTTCCTACGAGCAAGAGTTGTTTTCAGGTAAGAAGAGTCACTATTGTGCTTCCAATGTCATGCACAGGGCAAATAGCACTGGTGTCTGTTCCCAGCATGTAAAGTGTATTGGACTGAAGAGAATCTACTGTTCTTGTCAGGTTCCTAACCAGAATTGATCTAGATATGGCCGTGTGTGTAGGAAGCACAGTTCTTTTGTTCTGAGCAAGCTCACTGTTCGGACCCCATAGGAAACACAGTAGAGTAGAAGAGTGCTCTTTTTACAAAAGCAGAGTGTGTTTCTAGTAAGTCGAGCTAGGGTTTGTTTCCCAGTCCTAAATGGAGTTGAATCACATGCAGTTTCTTGTCCTACGAGCAAGAGTTGTTTTCTGGTAAGAAGAGTCACTATTGCGCTCCCATTGTCATACACAGGGCAAATAGCACTGGTGTCGGTTCCCAGCATGTACAGTGTATTGGACTAAAGAAGATCTACTGTTCTTGTCAGTTTCCTAAGCAGAATTGATCTAGATATGGCCATGTATGTAGGAAGCACAGTTCTTTTGTTCTGAGCAAGCTCACTGTTCTGGAAATATAGGAAACACAGTAGAGTAGAAGAGTGTCTTTTCTCAAAAGCAGAGTCTCTTTCTTGTAAGGCGAGCTAGTGATTATTTCCCAGTTCTAAATGGAGTTGAATCACATGCAGTTTTCGGTCCTACAAGCAAGAGTTGTTTTCTGGTAAGAAGAGTCACTATTGCGCTCCCATGGTCATACACAGTGCAAATAACCCTCGCGTCTGTTCCCAGCAAGTACAGTGTATTGGACTGAAGAGGAGCTACTGTTCTTGTCAGTTTCCTAAGCAGAATTGAACTAGATATGGCCGTGTGTGGGAAGCCCAATTCTTTTGTTCTGAGCAAGCTCACTGTTTGGACCACATAGGAAACACAGTAGAGAAGAAGAGTGCTCTTTTCTTAAAAGCAGAGTGTGTTTCTTGTAAGGCGAGCTAGCTTTGTTTCCCAGTCCTAAATGGAGTTGAATCACATGCAGTTTCTTGTCCTACGAGCAAGAGTTGTTTTCTGGTAAGAAAAGTCACTATTGTGCTCCCATTGTCATACACAGGGCAAATAGCACTGGTGTCGGTTCCCAGCATGTACAGTATATTGGACTAAAGAAGATCTACTGTTCTTGTCAGTTTCCTAAGCAGAATTGATCTAGATATGGCCGTGTGTGTAGGAAGCACAGTTCTTTTGTTCTGAGCAAGCTCACTGTTCTGGCCATATAGGAAACACAGTAGAGTAGAAGAGTGTTCTTTTCTCAATAGCAGAGTCTGTTTCTTGTAAAGCGAGCTAGCGTTTATTTCCCATTTCTAAACGGAGTTGAATCACATGCAGTTTTCGGTCCTACAAGCAAGAGTCGTTTTCTGGTAAGGAAAGTCACTATTGCGCTCCCATTGTCATACAAAGGGCAAATAGCACTTGCGTTGTTCCCAGCATGTAAAGTGTATTGGACTGAAGAGAATCTACTGTTCTTGTCAGGTTCCTAAGCAGAATTGAACTAGATATGGCCCTGTGTAGGAAGCACAGTTCTTTTGTTCTGAGCAAGCTCACTGTTCGGACCCCATAGGAAACACAGTAGAGTAGAAGAGTGCTCTTTTCTCATAAGCAGAGTGTGTTTCTTGTAAGGCGAGCTAGCGTTTGTTTTCCAGTCCTAAATGGAGTTGAATCACATGCAGTTTTTGGTCTCACGAGCAAGAGTTGTTTTCTGGTAAGAAGAGTCACTATTGCGCTCCCATTGTCATACACAGGGCAAGTAGCACTGGTGTCAGTTCTCAGCATGTACAGTGTATTGGACTGAAGAGGATCTACTGTTCTTGTCAGTTTCTTAAGCAGAATTGATCTAGATATGTCCGTGTGTGTACAAAGCACAGTTCTTTTGTTCTTAGCAAGCTCACTGTTCTGGCCTTATAGGAAACACAGTAGAGTAGAAGAGTGTTCTTTTCTCAAAAGCAGAGTCTGTTTCTTGTAAAGCGAGCTAGCGTTTATTTCCCAGTTCTAAACGGAGTTGAATCACATGCAGTTTTCGGTCCTACAAGCAAGAGTTGTTTTCTGGTAAGGAAAGTCACTATTGAGTTCCCATTACCATACACAGTGCAAATAGCACTCGCGTCTGTTCCCAGCAAGTACAGTGTATTGGACTGAGGAGGATCTACTGTTCTTGTCAGGTTCCTAGGCAGAATTGAACTAGATATGGTTGTGTGTGTAGGAAGCACAGTTCTTTTGTTCTGAGCCAGCTCACAGTTCTGGCCCTATAGGAAACACAGTAGAGTAGAAGAGTGCTCTTTTCTCAAAAGCAGAGTGTGTTTCTTGTAAGGTGAGCTAGCGTTTGTTTCCTAGTCCTAAATGGAGTTGAATCACATGCAGTTTCTGGTCCTACGAGCAAGAGTTTTTTTCTAGAAAGAAGAGTCAATATTGCACTCCCATTTTCATACAAAGGACAAATAGCACTGGCGTTTGTTCCCAGCAAGTACAGTGTATTGGACAGAAGAGGATCTACTGTTCTTATCAGTTTCCTTACCAGAATTGAACTAGATATGGCCGTGTGTGTAGGAAGCACAGTTCTTTTGTTCTGAGCAAGCTCACTCTTCTGGCCCTATAGTAAACACAGTAGAGTAGAAGAGTGTTCTTTTCTCAAAAGCAGAGTATGTTTCTTGTAAGACAAGCTATCGTTTTCCCAGTCCTTAATGGAGTTGAAACACATGCAGTTTTTGGTCCTACGAACAAGAGTTGTTTTCTGGTAAGGAAAGACACTCTTGTGCTCCCAATGCCATACACAGTGAAATTAGCACTCGCGTCTGTTCCCAGCAAGTACAGTGTATTGGACTGAAGAGGAGCTACTGTTCTTGTAAGTTTCCTAAGCAGAGTTGTACTAGATATGGCCCGTGAGTGTAGGAGGCACAGTTCTTTTATTATGAGCAATCTCACTGTTCGGACCCCATAGGCAACACAGTAGAGTAGAAGAGTGCTCTTTTCTCAAAAGCAGAGTGTGTTTCTTGTAAGGCGAGCTAGCGTTTGTTTCCCAGTCCTAAATGGAGTTGAATCACATACAGTTTCTGGTCCTACGAGCAAGAGTTGTTTTCTAGAAAGAAGAGTCACTATTGCGCTCCCATTGTCATACACAGTGCAAATCGCACTGGCGACCGTTCCCAGCATTTACAGTGTATTGGACTGAAGTGGAGCTACTGTCCTTGTCAGTTTGCTAAGCAGAGTTGAACTAGATATGGCCCGTGTGTGTAGGAAGCACACTTCTTTTTTTTTGAGCAAGCTCACTGTTCTGCCCTATAGGAAACACAGTAGAGTAGAACAGTGCTCTTTTCAAAAGCATTTTGTGTTTCTTGTAGGGCGAGCTATGGTTTGTTTCCCAGTCAAAAATTGAGTTGAATCCCATGCGGTTTCTGTTCCTATGAGCAAGAGTTGTTTTTTGGTAATAACAGTCACTATTGAGCTCCCATTGCAATACACAGTGCAAATAGCACTCGCGTCTGATCCCAGTAAGTACAGTGTATTGGACTGAAGAGGATCTACTTTCCTTGTCAGTTTCCTAAGCAGAGTTGAACTAGATATGGCCCGTGTGTGTAGGAAGCACAGTTCTTTTTTTTTGAGCTAGCTCACTGTTCGGACCCGATAGGAAATACAGTAGAGAAGAAGAGTGCTCTTTTCGCAAAAGCAGAGTGTGTTTCTTGTAAGGCGAGCTAGGGTTTGTTTCCCAGTCCTAAATGAAGTTGAATCCCATGCAGTTTCTGTTCCTACGAGCAAGAGTTGTTTTCTTGTAAGGAAAGTCACTATTGCGCTCCCATTGCCGTACACAGTGCAAATAGCACTCGCGTCTATTCCCAGCAAGTACAGTGTATTGGACTGAAGAGGAGCTACTGATCTTGGCAGTTTCCTAAGCAGAGTTGAACTGGATATGGCCCGTGTATGTAGGAAGCACAGTTCTTTTGTTCTGAGCAAGCTCACTGTTCTGGCCCTATAGGAAACACAGTAGAGTAGAAGACTGCTCCTTTCTCAAAAGCAGAGTGTGTTTCTTGTAAGGTGAGATAGCGTTTGTTTCCCAGTCCTAAATGGAGTTGAGACACATGCAGTTTTTAGTCCTACGAGCAAGAGTTGTTTTCTGGTAAGGAAAGTCACTATTGCGCTCCTATTGTCATACAGAGTGCAAATAGCACTGACGTCTGTTCCCAGCTATTACAGTGTATTATTCTGAAGAGGAGGTACTGTTCTTGTCAGTTTCCTAAGCAGAGTTGAACTAGATATGGCCCATGTGTGTAGGAAGCACAGTTCCTTTATTTTGAGCAAGCTCACTGTTCTGGCACTATAGGAAACCCAGTAGAGTAGATGAGTGCTCTTTTCTCAAAAGCAGAGTTTGTTTCTCATAAGGCAAGCTAGTGTTTGTTTCCCAGTCAGAAATGGAGTTGAATCCCATGCAATTTCCGGTCCTACAAGCAAGATTTGTTTTGTGGTAAGAAGAGTCACTATTGCGCTCCCATTGTCATACACATTGCAAACACCACTCTCGTCTGTTCCCAGCATGAACAGTGTATTGGACTGAAGAGGAGCTACTGTTCTTGTCAGTTTCCTAAGCAGAGTTGAACTAGATATGGCCCGTGTGTGTAGGAAGCACAGTTCCTTTATTCTGTGCAAGCTCACTCTTCTGGCCCTATAGGAAACACAGTAGAGTAGAAGAGTGCTCTTTTCTCAAAAGCAGAGTGTGTTTCTTGTAAGGCGAACTACCGTTTTTTAAAAAGTCCTAAATGGAGTTGAGTCATATGCAGTTTTTGGTTACAAGCAAGAGTTGTTTTCTGGCAAGGAAAGTCACTATTGCGCTCTCATTGACATATACAGTGCAAATAGCACTCGCGTCTGTTCCCACCAAGTACAGTGTATTGGACTGAAGAGGAGCTACTGTTCTTGTCAGTTTCCTAAGCAGAGTTGAACTAGATATGGCCAGTGTGTAGGAAGCACAGTTCTTTTGTTCTGAGCAAGCTCACTGTTCTGGTCCCATAGGAAAAACAGTAGCGTAGAAGAATGCTCTTTTCTCAAAAGCAAAGTGTGTTTCTTGTAAGGCGAGCTAGCGTTTGTTTCCCAGTCTTAAATGGAGTTGAATCCCATGCAGTTTCTGGTCCTACAAGCAAGAGTTGTTTTCTGGTAAGAAGAGTCACTATTGTGTTCCCATTGACATACACAGGGCAAAAAGCACTCGCGTCTGTCCCCAGCATGTAAAGTGTATTGGACTGAAGAGAATCTACTGTTCTTCTCAGGATCCTAAGCAGAATTGAACTAGATATGGCCGTGTGTGTAGGAAGCACAGTTCTTTTGTTCTGAGCAAGCTCTTTGTTCGGACGCCATAGGAAAAACAGTAGAGTAGAAGAGTGCTCTTTTCTCAAAAGCAGAGTGTGTTTCTTGTAAGGTGAGCTAGCGTTTGTTTCCCAGTCCTAAATGGAGTTGAATCACATGCAGTTTCTTGTCCTATGAGCAAGAGTTGTTTTCTGGTAAGAAGAGTCACTATTGCGCTCCCATTGTCGTACACAGGGCAAATAGCACAGGTGTCGGTTCCCAGCATGTACAGTGTATTGGACTGAAGAGGAGCTACTGTTCTTGTCAGTTTCCTAAGCAGAATTGATCTAGATATGGCTGTGTGTGTAGGAAGCACAGTTCTTTTGTTCTGAGCAAGCTCACTGTTCTGACATTATAGGAAACACAGTAGAGTAGAAGCGTGCTCTTTTCTCAAAAGCAGACTCTGTTTCTTGTAAGGCGAGCTAGCATTTATTTCCCAGTTCTAAATGGAGTTGAATCACATGCAGTTTTCGGTCCTGCAAGCAAGAGTTGTTTTCTGGTAAGGAAAGTCACAATTGAGTTCCCATTACCATACACAGTGTAAATAGCACTCGCGTCTGTTCCCAGCAAGTACAGTATATTGGACTGAAGAGGAGCTACTGTTCTTGTCAGTTTCCTAAGCAGAGTTGAATTAGATATGGCCCGTGTGTGTAGGAAGCACAGTTCTTTTGTTCTGAGCAAGCTCACTGTTCAGACCCCATAGGAAACACAGTAGAGTAGAAGAGTGCTCTTTTCTCAAAAGCAGAGTGTGTTTCATATCAGGAGAGCTAGTGTTTGTTTCCCAGTCAGAAATGGAGTTGAACCGCATGCAGTTTCTGGTCCTACGAGCAAGAGTAGTTTTCTGGTAAGAAGAGTCACTATTGCGCTCCCATTTTCATACACAGGGCAAATAGCACTGGCGTCGGTTCCCAGCATGTACAGTGTATTGGACTGAAGAGGAGATACTGTTCTTGTCAGTTTCCTAAGCAGAATTGAAGTAGATATGGCCGTGTGTGTCGGAAGCACAGTTCTTTTGTTCTGAGCAAGCTCTCTGTTCTGGCCCTATAGGAAACATGGTACAGTAGAAGAGTGCTCTTTTCTCAAAAGCAGAGTGTGTTTCTTGTAAGGCAAGCTAGCATTTGTTTCCCAGTCCTAAATGGAGTTGAATCACATTCAGTTTTTGGTCCTATGAGCAAGAGTTGTTTTCTGGTAAGGAAAGACACTATTGCGATCCCATTGCCATGCACAGTGCAAATATCACTCACGTCTGTTCCCAGCAAGTACAGTGTATTGGACTGAAGAGGAGCTACTGTTCTTGACAGTTTCCTAAGCAGAGTTGAACTAGATATGGCCTGTGTGTATAGGTAGCACAGTTCCTTTGTTCTGAGCAAGGTCACTGTTCGGACCCCATAGGAAACACAGTAGATTAGAGGAGTGCTCTTTTCTCAAAAGAAGAGTGTGTTTCTTGTAAGGCGAGCTACCGTTTTTTTCCCAGTTCTAAATGGTGTTGAATCACATGCAGTTTCTGGTCCTACGAGCAAGAGTTGTTTTTTGATAAGAAGACTCACTATTGCGCTCCCATTGTCATACACAGGGCAAATAGAACTGGCGTCGGATCCCAGCATGTACAGTGTATTGGATTGAAGAGGATCTTCTGTTCTTGTCAGTTTCCTAAGCAGAATTGAACTAGATATGGCCGTGTGTGTAGGATGCACAGTTCTTATCTTCTGAGCAAGCTCACTGTTCTGGAACTATAGGAAACACAGTAGAGTAGAAGAGTGCTCTTTTCTCAAAAGCAGAGTGTGTTTCTTGTAAGGCGAGCTAGCGTTTATTTCCCAGTCCTAAATGGAGTTCAATCACATGCAGTTTTCGGTACTACAAGCAAGAGTTGTTTTCTGGTAAGAAGACTCACTATTGCGCTCCCATTGTCATACACAGGGCAAATAGCACTGGCGTCTGTTCCCAGCATGTACAGTGAATTGGACTGAAGAGGATCTACTGTTCCTGTCAGTTTCCTAATCAGAAATGAACTAGATATGGCCCGTGTGTGTAGGAAGCACAGTTCTTTTGTTCTGAGCAAGCTCACTGTTCTGGCCCTATAGGAAAAACAGTAGATTAGAAGAGTGCTCTTTTCTCAAAAGCAGAGTGTGTTCCTTGGAAGGGGAGCAAGCGTTTTTTTCCCAGTCCTAATTAGAGTTGAGTCACATGCAGTTTCTGGTCCTACGAGCAAGAGTTGTTTTCTGGTAAGAAGAGTCACTATTGCGCTCCCATTGCCATACACAGTGCAAATAGCACTCGCGTCTGTTCCCAGAAACTACAGTGTATTGGACTGAAGAGGAGCTACTGTTCTTGTCAGTTTCCTAAGCAGAGTTGAACTAGATATGGCCCGTGTGTGTAGGAAGCACAGTTCTTTTGTTCTGAGCAAGCTCACTGTTCTGGCCCTATAGGAAACACAGTAGAGTAGAAGAGTGCTATTTTCTCAAAAGCAGAGTGTGTTTCTTGTAAGGCAAGCTAGCGTTTGTTTCCCAGTCCTAAATGGAGTTGAGTCACATGCAGTTTTTGGTCCTACGAGCAAGAGTTTTTTTTCTGGTAAGGAAGTCACTATTGTGCTCCAATTACCATACACAGTGCAAATAGCACTCGCGTCTGTTCCCATCAAGTACAGTGTATTGGACTGAAGAGGAGCTACTGTTCTTGTCAGATTCCTAAGCAGAGTTGAACTAGATATGGCCCGTGTGTGTAGGAAGCACAGTTCTTTTGTTCTGAGCAAGCTCACTGTTCGGACCCCATAGGAAACACAGTAGAGTAGAAGAGTGCTCTTTTCTCATAAGCAGAGTGTGTTTCTTGTAAGGCGAGCTAGCGTTTGTTTTCCAGTCCTAAATGGAGTTGAATCACATGCAGTTTTTGGTCTCACGAGCAAGAGTTGTTTTCTGGTAAGAAGAGTCACTATTGCGCTCCCAATGTCATACACAGGGCAAGTAGCACTGGTGTCAGTTCTCAGCATGTACAGTGTATTGGACTGAAGAGGATCTACTGTTCTTGTCAGTTTTTTAAGCAGAATTGATCTAGATATGTCCGTGTGTGTACAAAGCACAGTTCTTTTGTTCTTAGCAAGCTCACTGTTCTGGCCTTATAGGAAACACAGTAGAGTAGAAGAGTGTTCTTTTCTCAAAAGCAGAGTCTGTTTCTTGTAAAGCGAGCTAGCGTTTATTTCCCAGTTCTAAACGGAGTTGAATCACATGCAGTTTTCGGTCCTACAAGCAAGAGTTGTTTTCTGGTAAGGAAAGTCACTATTGAGTTCCCATTACCATACACAGTGCAAATAGCACTCGCGTCTGTTCCCAGCAAGTACAGTGTATTGGACTGAGGAGGATCTACTGTTCTTGTCAGGTTCCTAGGCAGAATTGAACTAGATATGGTTGTGTGTGTAGGAAGCACAGTTCTTTTGTTCTGAGCCAGCTCACAGTTCTGGCCCTATAGGAAACACAGTAGAGTAGAAGAGTGCTCTTTTCTCAAAAGCAGAGTTTGTTTCTTGTAAGGCGAGCTAGCATTCCTTTCCCAGTCCTAAAGGGAGTTGAATCACATGCAGTTTCTGGTCCTACGAGCAAGAGTTGTTTTCTGGTAAGAAGAGTCACTATTGCGCTCCCATTGTCATACACAGGGCAAATAGCACTGGCGTCTGTTCCCAGCAAGTACAGTGTATTGGACTGAAGAGGATCTACTGTAGTTGTTAGTTTCCTAAGCAGAATTGAACTAGATATGGCCTTGTGGGTAGGAAGCACAGTTCTTTTGTTCTGAGGAAGCTCACTCTTCTGGCCCTATAGGAAACACAGTAGATTAGATGAGTGCTCTTTTCTCAAAAGCAGAGTGTGTTTCTTGTAAGGCGAGCTAGCGTTTGTTTCCCAGTCCTAACTGGAGTTGAATCACATGCAGTTTTTGGAGCTACGAGCAAGAGTTGTTTTCTGGTAAGGAAAGTCACTGTTGCACTCCCAATGCCATACACAGTGAAAATAGCCCTGGCGTCTGTTCCCAGCAAGTACAGTGTATTGGACTGAAGAGGAGCTACAGCTCTTGTCAGTTTCCTAAGCAGAGTTGTAGTAGATATGGCCCGTGTGTGTAAGAAGCACAGTTCTTTTGTTCTGAGCAAGCTCACTGTTAGGACCCCATAGGAAACACTGAAGAGTAGAAGAGTGCTCTTTTCTCAAAAGCAGAGTGTGTTTCTTGTAAGGCGAGCTAGCGTTTGTTTCCCAGTCCTAAATGGAGTTGGATCACATGCAATTTCTGATCCTATGAGCAAGAGTTGTTTTCTGGTAAGGAGAGTCACTATTGCGCTTTCATTGCCATGCACAGTGCAAATAGCACTCGCGTCTGTTCCCAGCAAGTACAGTGTATTGGACAGAAGAGGAGCTACTGTTCTTGTCAGTTTCCCAAGCAGAGTTGAACTAGATATGGCCCGTGTGTGTAGGAAGCACAGTTCTTTTGTTCTGAGCAAGCTCACTGTTCAGACCCCATAGGAAACACAGTAGAGTAGAAGAGTGCCCTTTTCTCAAAAACAGAGTGTTTTTCTTGTAATGCGAGCTAGCGTTTGTTTCCCAGTCATAAATGGAGTTGAATCCCATGTAGTTCCTATTCCTACGAGCAAGAGTTGTTTTCTGGTATGAAGAGTCACCATTGCGCTCCCATTGCTATACACAGTGCAAATAGCACTCGCGTCTGTTCCTAGCAAGTACAGTGTATTGGACTGTAGAGGAGCTACTGTTCTTGTATGTTTCCTAAGCAGAGTTGTACTAGATATGGCCCGTGAGTGTAGGAAGCACAGTTCTTTTGTTCTGAGCAAGCTCTTTGTTCGGACGCCATAGGAAAAACAGTAGAGTAGAAGAGTGCTCTTTTCTCTAACGCAGAGTGTGTTTCTTGTAAGGCGAGCTAGCGTTTGTTTCCCAGTCCTAAATGGAGTTGAATCACATGCAGTTTCTTGTCCTATGAGCAAGAGTTGTTTTCTGGTAAGAAGAGTCACTATTGCGCTCCCATTGTCGTACACAGGGCAAATAGCACAGGTGTTGGTTCCCAGCATGTACAGTGTATTGGACTGAAGAGGAGCTACTGTTCTTGTCAGTTTCCTAAGCAGAATTGATCTAGATATGGCCGTGTGTGTAGGAAGCACAGTTCTTTTGTTCTGAGCAAGCTCACTGTTCTGACATTATAGGAAACACAGTAGAGTAGAAGCGTGCTCTTTTCTCAAAAGCAGAGTCTGTTTCTTGTAAGGCGAGCTAGCATTTATTTCCCAGTTCTAAATGGAGTTGAATCACATGCAGTTTTCGGTCCTGCAAGCAAGAGTTGTTTTCTGGTAAGGAAAGTCACAATTGAGTTCCCATTACCATACACAGTGTAAATAGCACTCGCGTCTGTTCCCAGCAAGTACAGTATATTGGACTGAAGAGGAGCTACTGTTCTTGTCAGTTTCCTAAGCAGAGTTGAATTAGATATGGCCCGTGTGTGTAGGAAGCACAGTTCTTTTGTTCTGAGCAAGCTCACTGTTCAGACCCCATAGGAAACACAGTAGAGTAGAAGAGTGCTCTTTTCTCAAAAGCAGAGTGTGTTTCTTATCAGGAGAGCTAGTGTTTGTTTCCCAGTCAGAAATGGAGTTGAACCGCATGCAGTTTCTGGTCCTACGAGCAAGAGTAGTTTTCTGGTAAGAAGAGTCACTATTGCGCTCCCATTTTCATACACAGGCCAAATAGCACACGCGTCTGTTCCCAGCAAGTACAGTGTATTGGACTGAAGAGGAGCTACTGTTCTTGTCAGTTTCCTAAGCAGAATTGAACTAGGTATGGCCGTTTGTGTAGGAAGCACAGTTCCTTTGTTCTGAGCAAGGTCACTGTTCGGACCAAACACAAAACACAGTAGAGTAGAAGAGTGCTCTTTTCTCAAAAGCAGAGTGTGTTTCTTGTAAGGCGAGCTACCATTTGTTCCCCAGTCCTAAATGGAGTTGAGTCACATGCAGTTTCTGGTCCTACGAGCAAGAGTTGTTTTCTGGCAAGAAGAGTCACTATTGCGCTCCCATTGTCATACACAGGGCAAATAGCACTGGCGTCGGTTCCCAGCATGTACAGTGTATTGGACTGAAGAGGAGCTACTGTTCTTGTCAGTTTCCTAAAGAGAATTGAAGTAGATATGGCCGTGTGTATCGGAAGCACAGTTCTTTTGTTCTGAGCAAGCTCTCTGTTCTGGCCCTATAGGAAACATGGTACAGTAGAAGAGTGCTCTTTTCTCAAAAGCAGAGTGTGTTTCTTGTAAGGCCAGCTAGCATTTGTTTCCCAGTCCTAAATGGAGTTGAATCACATTCAGTTTTTGGTCCTATGAGCAAGAGTTGTTTTCTGGTAAGGAAAGACACCATTGCGATCCCATTGCCATGCACAGTGCAAATATCACTCGCGTCTGTTCCCAGCAAGTACAGTGTATTGGACTGAAGAGGAGCTACTGTTCTTGACAGTTTCCTAAGCAGAGTTGAACTAGATATGGCCTGTGTGTATAGGTAGCACAGTTCTTTTGTCCTGAGCAAGGTCACTGTTCGGACCCCATAGGAAACACAGTAGATTAGAGGAGTGCTCTTTTCTCAAAAGAAGAGTGTGTTTCTTGTAAGGCGAGCTACTGTTTTTTTCCCAGTTCTAAATGGTGTTGAATCACATGCAGTTTCTGGTCCTACGAGCAAGAGTTGTTTTTTGATAAGAAGACTCACTATTGCGCTCCCATTGTCATACACAGGGCAAATAGAACTGGCGTCGGTTCCCAGCATGTACAGTGTATTGGATTGAAGAGGATCTTCTGTTCTTGTCAGTTTCCTAAGCAGAATTGAACTAGATATGGCCGTGTGTGTAGGATGCACAGTTCTTATCTTCTGAGCAAGCTCACTGTTCTGGAACTATAGGAAACACAGTAGAGTAGAAGAGTGCTCTTTTCTCAAAAGCAGAGTTTGTTTCTTGTAAGGCGAGCTAGCGTTTATTTCCCAGTCCTAAATGGAGTTCAATCACATGCAGTTTTCGGTACTACAAGCAAGAGTTGTTTTCTGGTAAGAAGACTCACCTTTGCGCTCCCATTGTCATACACAGGGCAAATAGCACTGGCGTCTGTTCCCAGCATGTACAGTGAATTGGACTGAAGAGGATCTATTGTTCCTGTCAGTTTCCTAATCAGAAATGAACTAGATATGGCCCGTGTGTGTAGGAAGCACAGTTCTTTTGTTCTGAGCAAGCTCACTGTTCTGGCCCTATAGGAAAAACAGTAGATTAGAAGAGTGCTCTTTTCTCAAAAGCAGAGTGTGTTCCTTGGAAGGGGAGCTAGCGTTTTTTTCCCAGTCCTAATTAGAGTTGAGTCACATGCAGTTTCTGGTCCTACGAGCAAGAGTTGTTTTCTGGTAAGAAGAGTCACTATTGCGATCCCATTGCCATACACAGTGCAAATAGCACTCGCGTCTGTTTCCAGAAACTACAGTGTATTGGACTGAAGAGGAGCTACTGTTCTTGTCAGTTTCCTAAGCAGAGTTGAACTAGATATGGCCCGTGTGTGTAGGAAGCACAGTTCTTTTGTTCTGAGCAAGCTCACTGTTCTGGCCCTATAGGAAACACAGTAGAGTAGAAGAGTGCTATTTTCTCAAAAGCAGAGTGTGTTTCTTGTAAGGCAAGCTAGCGTTTGTTTCCAAGTCCTAAATGGAGTTGAGTCACATGCAGTTTTTGGTCCTACGAGCAAGAGTTTTTTTTCTGGTAAGGAAGTCACTATTGTGCTCCAATTGCCATACACAGTGCAAATAGCACTCGCGTCTGTTCCCATCAAGTACAGTGTATTGGACTGAAGAGGAGCTACTGTTCTTGTCAGATTCCTAAGCAGAGTTGAACTAGATATGGCCCGTGTGTGTAGGAAGCACAGTTCCTTTGTTCTGAGCAAGGTCACTCTTCGGACCCATTAGGAAACACAGTAGAGTAGAAGAGTGCTCTTTTCTCAAAAGCAGAGTGTGTTTCTTGTAAGGCGAGCTACCGTTTGTTCCCCAGTCCTAAATGGAGTTGAGTCACATGCAGTTTCTGGTCCTACGAGCAAGAGTTGTTTTCTGGTAAGAAGAGTCACTATTGCGCGCCCATTGTCATACACAGGGCAAAGAGCACTGGCGTCGTTTCCCACCATGTACAGTGTATTGGACTGAAGAGAATCTACTGTTCTTGTCAGTTTCCTAAGCAGAATTGAACTAGATATGGCCGTGTGTGTAGGAAGCACAGTTCTTTTGTTCTGAGCAAGCTCTCTGTTCTGGTCCTATAGGAAACAGGGTAGAGTAGAAGAGTGCTCTTTTCTCAAAAGCAGAGTGTGTTTCTTGTAAGGCAAGCTAGCATTTGTTTCCCAGTCCTAAATGGAGTTGAATCACATTCAGTTTTTGGTCCTATGAGCAAGAGTTGTTTTCTGGTAAGGAAAGTCACTATTGTGCTCCCATTGCCATACACAGTGCAAATAGCACTCGCGTCTGTTCCCAGCAAGTACAGTGTATTGGACTGAAGAGGAGCTACTGTTCTTGTCAGTTTCCTAAGCAGAGTTGAACTAGATATGGCCCGTGTTTGTAGGAAGCACAGTTCCTTTGTTCTGTGCAAGGTCACTGTTCGGACCCCATAGGAAACACAGTAGAGTAGAAGAGTGCTCTTTTCTCAAAAGCAGAGTGTGTTTCTTGTAAGGCGAGCTACTGTTTGTTCCCCAGTCCTAAATGGAGTTGAGTCACATGCAGTTTCTGGTCCTACGAGCAAGGGTTGTTTTCTGGTAAGAAGAGTCACTATTGCGCTCCCATTGTCACACACAGGGCAAATAGCACTGGCGTCGGTTCCCATCACGTACAGTGTATTGGATTGAAGAGGATCTTCTGTTCTTGTCAGTTTCCTAAGCAGAATTGAACTAGATATGGCCGTGTGTGTAGGATGCACAGTTCTTTTCTTTTGAGCAAGCTCACTGTTCTGGCCCTATAGGAAACACAGTAGAGTCGAAGAGTGCTCTTTTCTCAAAAGCAGAGTGTGTTTCTTGTAAGGCGAGCTAGCGTTTATTTCCCAGTTCTTAAGGGAGTTGAATCACATGCAGTTTTCGGTCCTACCAGCAAGAGTTGTTTTCTGGTAAGGAAAGTCACTATTGCTTTCCCATTGCCATACACAGTGCAAATAGCATTCCCGTCTGGTCCGAGCAAGTACAGTGTAATGGACTGAAGAGGCACTACTGTTCTTGTCAGTTTCCTAAGCAGAGTTGAACTAGATATGGCCCGTGTGTGTAGGAAGCACAGTTCTTTTGTTCTGAGCAAGCTCACTGTTCGGACCCCATAGGAAATTCAGTAGAGTAAAACAGTGCCCTTTATTCAAAAGCAGAGTGTGTTTCTTGTAAGGCGAGCTAGTGTTTGTTTCCCACTCCTAAATGGAGTTGAATCCCATGGAGTTTCTTGTCCTACGATCAAGAGTTGTTTTCTGGTAAGAAGAGTCACTATTGTGCCTCCATTGTCATACAGAGGGCAAATAGCACTGGCGTCTGTTCCCAGCATGTACAGTGTATTGAACTGAAATGGATCTACTGTTCTTGTCAGTTTCCTAAGCAGAATTGAACTAGATATGGCCCGTGTGTGTAGGATTCCCAGTTCTTTTGTTCTGAGCAAGCTCACTTTTCGGACCCCATAGGAAACACAGTAGAGTAGAAGAGTGCTCTTTTCACAAAAGCAGAGGGTGTTTCTTGTAAGGCGAGCTAGCGTTTGTTTCCCAGTCCTAGATGGAGTTGAATCACATGCAGTATCTGGTCTTAAGAGCAAGAGTTTTTTTCTGGTAAGAAGAGTCACTATTGCGATCCCATTGTCATAGACAGGGCAAATAGCACTGTCATCTGTTCCCAGCATGTACAGTGTATTGGACTGAAGAAGATCTACTGTTCTTGTCAGTTTCCTAAGCAGAATTGAACTAGATATGGCCACTGTGTGTAGGAAGCACAGTTCTTTTGTTCTGAGCAAGCTCACTGTTCTGGCCCTATAGGAAACACCATAGAGTAGAAGAGTGCTCTTTTCTCAAAAGCAGAGTGTGTTTCCTGTAAGGCAAGCTAGCATTTGTTTCCCAGTTCTAAATGGAGTTGAGCCACATGCAGTTTGTGGTCCTACGAGCAAGAGATGTTTTCTGGTAAGAAGAGTCACTATTGGGCTCCCTTTGCTATACACAGTAAAAATAGCACTCGCGTCTGTTCCCAGCAAGTACAGTGTATTGGACTGAAGAGGAGCTACTGTTCTTGTCAGTTTCCTAAGCAGAGTTTAACTAGATATGGCCCCTGTGTGTAGGAAGCACAGTTCTTTTGTTCTGAGCAAGCTCACTGTTCGGATCCCTAAGGAAACACAGTAGAGTAGAAGAGTGCTCTTTTCTCAAAAGCAGAGTGTGTTTCTTGTAAGGCGAGATAGCGTTTGTTTCCAGGTCATAAATGGAGTTGAATCACATGCAGTTTCTGGTCCTATGAGCAAGACTTGTTTTCTGGTAAGGAAAGTCACTATTGCGCTGCCATTGCCATACACAGTGCAAATATCACTTGCGTCAGTTCCCAGCAAGTACACTGTATTGAACTGAAGAGGAGCTACTGTTCTTGTCAATTTCCTAAGCAGAGTTGAACTAGATATGGCCCATGTGTGTACGAAGCACAGTTCTTTTGTTCTTAGCAAGCTCACTTTTCTGACCCCATAGGAAACACAGTAGTATAGAAGAGTGCTCTTTTCTCAAATGCAGAGTGTGTTTCTTGTAAGGTGTGCAAGCGTTTGTTTCCTAGTCCTAAATGGAGTTGAGTCACATGCAGTTTCTGGTCCTAGGAGCAAGAGTTGTTTTCTGGTAAGGATGTCACTATTGCGCTCCCATTGCCATACACAGTGCAAATAGCACTCGCGTCTATTCCCAGCAAGTACAGTGTATTGGACTGAAAAGGAGCTACTGTTCTTGTCAGTATCCTAAACAGAGTTGAACTAGATATGGCCCCTGTGTGTAGAAAGCAAAGTTTTTGTTCTGAGCAAGCTCACTCTTAGGACCGCATAGGAAACACAGTAGAGTAGGTGAGTGCTCTTTTATCAAAAGCAGAGTGTGTTTCTTGTAAGGCGAGCTAGTGCTTGTTTCCCAGTCAGAAAAGGAGTTGAATCACATGCAGTTTCTGGTCCTACGAGCAAGAGTTGTTTTCTGGTAAGAAGGGTCACTACTGAGCTCCCATTCTAATACACAGTGAAAATAGCACTGGTGTCTGTTCCCAGCATGTACAGTGCATTGGACTGAAGAGGATCTACTGTTCTTGTCAGTTTCCTAAGCAGAATTGAACTAGATATGGCCCCTGTGTATAGGAAGCACAGTTCTTTTGTTCTGAGCAAGCTCACTGTTCTGGCTAAAGGAAACACAGTAGAGTGGAAGAGTGTTCTTTTGCAAAAGCAAAGTGAGTTTCCTGTAAGGCGAGCTAGCGTTTGTTTCCCAGTCCTAAATGGGGTTGAATCTCAACAGTTTCTGTTCCTACGAGCAAGAGTTGTTTTCTGGTAAGAAGAGTCACTATTGTGCTCCCTTTGCCATACACAGTGAAAATAGCCCTCACGTCTGTTCCCAGCAAGTACAGTGTATTGGACTGAAGAGGAGCTACTGTTCTTGTCAGTTTCCTAAGCAGAGTTGAACTAGATATGGCCCGTGTGTGTAGAAGCACAGTTCTTTTGTTCTGAGCAATGTCATTGTTCGGACCCTATAGGAAACACAGTAGAGTAGAAGAGTGCTCTTTTCTCAAAAGCAGAGTGTGTTTCTTGTAAGGCGAGCTAGCGTTTGTTTCCCAGTCCTAAATGGAGTTGAATCACATGCAGTATCTGGTCTTAAGAGCAAGAGTTGTTTTCTGGTAAGAAGAGTCACTATTGCGATCCCATTGTCATAGACAGGGCAAATATCACTTGCGTCTGTTCCCAGCAAGTACAGTGTATTGAACTGAAGAGGAGCTACTGTTCTTGTCAGTTTCCTAAGCAGAATTGAACTAGATATGGCCCTTGTGTGTAGGAAGCACAGTTCTTTTGTTCTGAGCAAACACAGTGTTCTGGCTCTAAAGGAAACACAGTAGAGTAGAAGAGTGCTGTTTTCTCAAAAGCAGAGTGTGTTTCATGTAAGGAAAGCTAACATTTGTTTCCCTTTTCTAAATGGAGTTGAGTCACATGCAGTTTTTGGTCCTACGAGCAAGAGTTGTTTTCTGTTAAGAAGAGTCACTATTGCTCTGCAATTGCCATATACAGTGCAAATAGCACTCACGTCTGTTCCCAGCAAGTACAGTGTATTGGACTGAAGAGGAGCTACTGTTCTTGTCAGTTTCCTAAGCAGAGTTGAACTTGATATGGCCCCTGTGTGTAGGAAGCACAGTTTTTGTTCTGACACCATAGGAAAAACAGTAGAGTAGAAGAGTGCTCTTTTCTCAAAAGCAGAGTGTGTTTCTTGAAAGGCGAGCTAGTGGTTATTTCCCAGTCAGAAATGGAGTTGAATCCCATGCAGTTTCTGGTCCTACGAGCAAGAGGTTTTTTTTGTTAAGAAGAGTCACTTTTGAGCTCCCATTGCCATAGACAGTGCAAATAGCACTCGCGTCTCTTCCCAGCAAGTACAGTGTATTGAACTGAAGAGGAGCTACTGTTCTTGTCAGTTTCCTAAGCAGAGTTGAAATAGATATGGCCCGTGTGTGTAGGAAGCACAGTTATTTTGTTCTGAGCAAGCTCACTGTTCGGACCACATAGGAAACTTAGTAGAGTAGAAGAGTGCTCTTTTCTCAAAAGCAGAGTGTGTTTCTTGTAAGGCAAGCTAGCGTTTGTTTCCCAGTCCTAGATGGAGTTGAATCACATGCAGTATCTGGTCTTAAGAGCAAGGGTTGTTTTCTGGTAAGAAGAGTCACTATTGCGATCCCATTGTCATAGACAGGGCAAATAGCACTGGCGTCTGTTCCCAGCATGTACAGTGTATTGGACTGAAGAAGATCTACTGTTCTTGTCAGTTTCCTAAGCAGAATTGAACTAGATATGGCCCCTGTGTGTAGGAAGCACAGTTCTTTTGTTCTGAGCAAGCTCACTGTTCTGGCCCTATAGGAAACACCTTAAAGTAGAAGAGTGCTCTTTTCTCAAAAGCAGAGTGTGTTTCTTGTAAGGCGAGCTAGCGTTTGTTTCCCAGTCATAAATGGAGTTGATTCACATGCAGTTTTTGGTCCTACGAGAAAGAGATGTTTTCTGGTAAGAAGAATCACTATTGCGCTCCCATTTCCATACACAGTGCAAATAGTACTCGCGTCTGTTCCAGCAAGTACAGTGTATTGGCATGAAGAGGAGCTACTGTTTTTGTCAGTTTCCTAAGCAGAGTTGAACTAGATATGGCCCGTGTGTGTAGGAAGCACAGTTCTTTTGTTCTGAGCAAGCTCACTGTTCAGACCCCATAGGAAACACAGTAGAGTAGAAGAGTGCTCTTTTCTCAAAAGCAGAGTGTGTTTCTTGTAAGGCGAGATAGCGTTTGTTTCCCAGTCATAAATGCAGTTGAATCACATGCAGTTTCTGGTCCTACGAGCAAGAGTTGTTTTCTGGTAAGGAAAGTCACTATTGTGCTCCCATTGCCATGCACAGTGCAAATAGCACTGGCGTCTGTTCCCAGCATGTACAGTGTATTGAACTGAAGAGGAGCTATTGTTCTTGTCAGTTTCCTAAGCAGAGTTGAACTAGATATGGCCCGTGTGTGTAGGAAGCAGAGTTCTTTTGTTCTGAGCAAGCTCACTGTTCTGGCCCTAAAGGAAACACAGTAGAGTAGAAGAGTGCTGTTTTCTCAAAAGCAGAGTGTGTTTCATGTAAGGAGAGCTAGCGTTTGTTTCCCTTTTCTAAATGGAGTTGAGTCACATGCAGTTTTTGGTCCTACGATCAAGAGTTGTTTTCTGTTATGAAGAGTCACTATTGCTCTGCAATTGCCATATACAGTGTAAATAGCACTCGCGTCTGTTCCGAGCAAGTACAGTGTATTGGACAGAAGAGGAGCTACTGTTCTTGTCAGTTTCCTAAGCAGAGTTGAACTAGATAGGGCCCGTGTGTGTAGGAAGCACAGTTCTTTTGTTCTGAGCAAGCTCACTTTTCAGACCCCTTAGGAAACACAGTAGAGTAGAAGAGTGCTCTTTTCTCAAAAGCAGAGTGTGTTTCTAGTAAGACGAGCTAGCGTTTGTTTCCTAGTCCTAAATGGAGTTGAATCCCATGGAGTTTCTGGTCCTACAAGCAAAGGTTATTTTCTGGTAAGAAGAGTCACTATTGTGCTCCCATTGTCATACACAGGGCAAATAGCACTGGCGTCTGTTCCCAGCATGTACAGTGTATTGAACTGAATTCGATCTACTGTTCTTGTCAGTTTCCCAAGCAGAATTGAACTAGATATGGTCCGTGTGTGTAGGAATCCCAGTTTTTTTGTTCTGAGCAAGCTCACTGTTCTGGCCCTATAAGAAAAACAGTAGAGTAGAAGAGTGCTCTTTTCTCAAAAGCAGAGTGTGTTTATTGTAAGGCGAGCTCGCGTTTGTTTCCAAGTACTAAATGGAGTTGAGTCACATGCAGTTTCTGGTCCTACGAGCAAGAGTTGTTTTCTGGTAAGAAGAGTCACTATTGCGCTCCCATTGCCATACTCAGTGCAAATAGCACTCACGTATGTTCCCAGCAAGTACAGTGTATTGGACTGAAGAGGAGCTACTGTTCTTGTCAGTTTCCTAAGCAGAGTTGAACTAGATATGGCCCATGTGTGTAGGAAGCACAGTTCTTTTGTTCTGAGCAAGCTCACTGTTCTTCCCTAAAGGAATCACAGTAAAGTAGAAGAGTGCTCTTTTCTCAAAAGCAGAGTGTGTTTCTTGTAAGGCGACCTATCATTTGTCTCCAAGTCCTAAATGGAGTTGAATCACATGCAGTTTCTGGTCCTATGAGCAAGAGTTGTTTTCTGGTAAGAAGAGTCACTATTGTGCTCCCATTGTCATACACAGGTCAAATAGCACTGGCGTCTGTTCCCAGCATGTACAGTGAATTGGAATGAAGAGGATCTACTGTTCTTGTCGGTTTCCTAAGCAGAAATGAACTAGATATGGCCCGTGTGTGTAGGAAGCACAGTTCTTTTGTTCTGAGCAAGCTCACTGTTCAGACCCCATAGGAAACACAGTGGAGTAGAAGAGTGCTCTTTTCTCAAAAACAGAGTGTCTTTATTGTAAGGCGAGCTCGCGTTTGTTTCCCAGTTCTAAATGGAGTTGAGTCACATGCAGTTTTTGGTCCTACGAGCAAGAGTTGTTTTCTTGTAAGAAGAGTCACTATTGCACTCTCATACCATACACTTTACAAATAGCACTCGCGTCTGTTCCCAGCAAGTACAGAGTATTGGACTGAAGAGAAGCTACTGTTCTTTTCAGTTTCCTAAGCAGAGTTTTACTAGATATGGTCCGTGTTTGTAGGAAGCACAGTTCCTTGGTTCTGAGCAAACTCACTGTTCGGACACCAAAGGAAACACAGTAGAGTAGAAATGTGCTCTTTTCAAAAAAGCAGAGTGTGTTTCTTCTAAGGCGAGCTACCGTATGTTTCCCAGTCCTAAATGGAGTTGAGTCACATGCAGTTTCTGGTCCTACGAGCAAGAGTTGTTTTCTGGTAAGGAAAGTCACTATTGTGCTCCCATTGCCATACACAGTGCAAATAGCACTGGCGTCTGTTCCCAGCAAGTACAGTGTATTGGACTGAGGAGGAGCTACTGTTCTTGTCAGTTTCCTAAGCAGAGTTGAACTAGACATGGCTCGTGTGTGTAGGAAGCACAGTTCTTTTGTTCTGAGCAAGCTCACTGTTCGGACCCCATAGGAAACACAGTAGAGTAGAAGATTGCTCTTTTCTCAAGAGCAGAGTGTGTTTCTTGTAAGGCGAGCTATCCTTTGTTTCCCAATCCTAAATGGAGTTGAATCACATGCAGTTTCTGGTCCTACGAGCAAGAGTTGTTTTCTGGTAAGAAGAGTCGCTATTGTGCTCCCACTGTCATACACAGGGCAAAAAGCACTGGCGTCTGTTTCCAGCAAGTACAGTGTATTGGACTGAAGCGGAGCTACTGTTCTTGTCACTTTCCTAAGCAGAGTTGAACTAGATATATCCCGTGTGTGAAGTAAGCACAGTTCTTTTGTTCTGAGCAAGCTCACTGTTCGGACCCCATAGGAAACACAGTAGAGTAGAAGAGTGCTCTTTTCTCAAAAGCAGAGTGTGTTTCTTGTAAGGCGAGCTAGAGTTTGTTTCCCAGTCCTAAATGGAGTTGAATCCCATGCAGTTTTTGGTCCTACGAGCAAGAGTTGTTTTCTGTTAAGGAAAGTCACTATTGCGCTCCCATTGTCATACACAGGGCAAATAGCACTGGCGTCTGTTCGCAGCATGTACAGTGTATTGGACTGAAGAGGATCTACTGTTCTTGTCAGTTTCCTAAGCAGAATTGAACTAGATATGGCCATGTGTGTAGGAAACACAGTTCTTTTGTTCTGAGCAAGCTCACTGTTCTGGCCCTATAGGAAACACAGTAGAGTAGAAGAGTGCTCTTTTCTCAAAAGCAGAGTGTGTTTCTTGTAAGGCGAGCTAGCGTTTGTTTCCCAGTCCTAAATGGAGTTGAATCCCATGCAGTTTTTGGTCCTACGAGCAAGAGTTGTTTTCTGTTAAGGAAAGTCACTATTGCACTCCCATTGTCATACACAGGGCAAATAGCACTGGCGTCTATTCGCAGCATATACAGTGTATTGGACTGAAGAGGATCTACTGTTCTTGTCAGTTTCCTACGCAGAATTGAACTAGATATGGCCATGTGTGTAGGAAGCACAGTTCTTTTGTTCTGAGCAAGCTCACTGTTCTGGCCCTATAGGAAACACAGAAGAGTAGAAGAGTGCTCTTTTCTCATAAGCAGAGTGTGTTTCTTGAAAGGCGAGCTAGTGGTTATTTCCCAGTCAGAAATGGAGTTGAATCCCATGCAGTTTCTGGTCCTACGAGCAAGAGGTTTTTTTTGTTAAGAAGAGTCACTTTTGAGCTCCCATTGCCATAGACAGTGCAAATAGCACTCGCGTCTCTTCCCAGCAAGTACAGTGTATTGAACTGAAGAGGAGCTACTGTTCTTGTCAGTTTCCTAAGCAGAGTTGAAATAGATATGGCCCGTGTGTGTAGGAAGCACAGTTATTTTGTTCTGAGCAAGCTCACTGTTCGGACCACATAGGAAACTTAGTAGAGTAGAAGAGTGCTCTTTTCTCAAAAGCAGAGTGTGTTTCTTGTAAGGCAAGCTAGCGTTTGTTTCCCAGTCCTAGATGGAGTTGAATCACATGCAGTATCTGGTCTTAAGAGCAAGGGTTGTTTTCTGGTAAGAAGAGTCACTATTGCGATCCCACTGTCATAGACAGGGCAAATAGCACTGGCGTCTGTTCCCAGCATGTACAGTGTATTGGACTGAAGAAGATCTACTGTTCTTGTCAGTTTCCTAAGCAGAATTGAACTAGATATGGCCCCTGTGTGTAGGAAGCACAGTTCTTTTGTTCTGAGCAAGCTCACTGTTCTGGCCCTATAGGAAACACCTTAAAGTAGAAGAGTGCTCTTTTGTCAAAAGCAGAGTGTGTTTCTTGTAAGGCGAGCTAGCGTTTGTTTCCCAGTCATAAATGGAGTTGATTCACATGCAGTTTTTGGTCCTACGAGAAAGACATGTTTTCTGGTAAGAAGAATCACTATTGCGCTCCCATTTCCATACACAGTGCAAATAATACTCGCGTCTGTTCCAGCAAGTACAGTGTATTGGCATGAAGAGGAGCTACTGTTTTTGTCAGTTTCCTAAGCAGAGTTGAACTAGATATGGCCCGTGTGTGTAGGAAGCACAGTTCTTTTGTTCTGAGCAAGCTCACTGTTCAGACCCCATAGGAAACACAGTAGAGTAGAAGAGTGCTCTTTTCTCAAAAGCAGAGTGTGTTTCTTGTAAGGCGAGATAGCGTTTGTTTCCCAGTCATAAATGGAGTTGAATCACATGCAGTTTCTGGTCCTACGAGCAAGAGTTGTTTTCTGGTAAGGAAAGTCACTATTGCGCTCCCATTGCCATGCACAGTGCAAATAGCACTGGCGTCTGTTCCCAGCATGTACAGTGTATTGAACTGAAGAGGAGCTATTGTTCTTGTCAGTTTCCTAAGCAGAGTTGAACTAGATATGGCCCGTGTGTGTAGGAAGCAGAGTTCTTTTGTTCTGAGCAAGCTCACTGTTCTGGCCCTAAAGGAAACACAGTAGAGTAGAAGAGTGCTGTTTTCTCAAAAGCAGAGTGTGTTTCATGTAAGGAGAGCTAGCGTTTGTTTCCCTTTTCTAAATGGAGTTGAGTCACATGCAGTTTTTGGTCCAACGATCAAGAGTTGTTTTCTGTTATGAAGAGTCACTATTGCTCTGCAATTGCCATATACAGTGCAAATAGCACTCGCGTCTGTTCCAAGCAAGTACAGTGTATTGGACAGAAGAGGAGCTACTGTTCTTGTCAGTACCTAAGCAGAGTTGAACTAGATATGGCCCGTGTGTGTAGGAAGCACAGTTCTTTTGTTCTGAGCAAGCTCACTTTTCAGACCCCATAGGAAACACAGTAGAGTAGAAGAGTGCTCTTTTCTCAAAAGCAGAGTGTGTTTCTAGTAAGACGAGCTAGCGTTTGTTTCCTAGTCCTAAATGGAGTTGAATCCCATGGAGTTTCTGGTCCTACAAGCAAAGGTTATTTTCTGGTAAGAAGAGTCACTATTGTGCTCCCATTATCATACACAGGGCAAATAGCACTGGCGTCTGTTCCCAGCATGTACAGTGTATCGAACTGAAGTCGATCTACTGTTCTTGTCAGTTTCCCAAGCAGAATTGAACTAGATATGGTCCGTGTGTGTAGGAATCCCAGTTTTTTTGTTCTGAGCAAGCTCACTGTTCTGGCCCTATAGGAAAAACAGTAGAGTAGAAGAGTGCTCTTTTCTCAAAAGCAGAGTGTGTTTATTGTAAGGCGAGCTCGCGTTTGTTTCCAAGTACTAAATGGAGTTGAGTCACATGCAGTTTCTGGTCCTACGAGCAAGAGTTGTTTTCTGGTAAGAAGAGTCACTATTGCGCTCCCATTGCCATACTCAGTGCAAATAGCACTCACGTATGTTCCCAGCAAGTACAGTGTATTGGACTGAAGAGGAGCTACTGTTCTTGTCAGTTTCCTAAGCAGAGTTGAACTAGATATGGCCCATGTGTGTAGGAAGCACAGTTCTTTTGTTCTGAGCAAGCTCACTGTTCTTGCCCTAAAGGAATCACAGTAAAGTAGAAGAGTGCTCTTTTCTCAAAAGCAGAGTGTGTTTCTTGTAAGGCGACCTATCATTTGTTTCCAAGTCCTATATGGAGTTGAATCACATGCAGTTTCTGGTCCTATGAGCAAGAGTTGTTTTCTGGTAAGAAGAGTCACTATTGTGCTCCCATTGTCATACACAGGTCAAATAGCACTGGCGTCTGTTCCCAGCATGTACAGTGAATTGGAATGAAGAGGATCTACTGTTCTTGTCAGTTTCCTAAGCAGAAATGAACTAGATATGGCCCGTGTGTGTAGGAAGCACAGTTCTTTTGTTCTGAGCAAGCTCACTGTTCAGACCCCATAGGAAACACAGTGGAGTAGAAGAGTGCTCTTTTCTCAAAAACAGAGTGTCTTTATTGTAAGGCGAGCTCGCGTTTGTTTCCCAGTTCTAAATGGAGTTGAGTCACATGCAGTTTTTGGTCCTACGAGCAAGAGTTGTTTTCTGGTAAGAAGAGTCACTATTGCTCGCCCATTGTCATACACAGGGCAAATAGCACTGGCGTCGTTTCCCACCATGTACAGTGTATTGGACTGAAGAGGATCTACTGTTCTTGTCAGTTTCCTAAGCAGAATTGTACTAGATATTGCCGTGTGTGTAGGAAGCACAGTTCTTTTGTTCTGAGAATGCTCACTGTTCTGGCCCTATAGGAACAACATTAGCATTGAAGAGTGCTCTTTTCTCAATCTAGAGTGTGTTTCTTGTAAGTCGAGCTAGCGTTTGTTTCCCAGTCCTAATGGAGTTGAATCCCATGCAGTTTCTGGTCCTACTAGCAAGAGTTGTTTTCTGGTAAGAAGAGTCACTATTGTGCTCCCATTGTCGTACACAGGGTAAATAGCACTGGCGTCTGTTCCCAGCAAGTACAGTGTAGTGGACTGAAGAGGATCTACTGTTCTTGTCACTTTACAAAGCAGAATTGAACTAGATATGGCCCGTGTGTGTAGGAAGCACAGTTCTTTTTTTCTAAGCAAGCTAACTGTTCTGGGCTTATAGGAAACACCGTAGAGTAGAAGAGTGATCATTTCTCAAAAGCAGAGTGTGTTTCTTGTAAGGCGAGCTAGAGTTTGTTTCCCAGTCCTAAATGGAGTTGAATCCCATGCAGTTTTTGGTCCTACGAGCAAGAGTTGTTTTCTGGTAAGGGAAGTCACTATTGTGCTCCCTTTGAAATACACAGTGCAAATAGCACTCGCGTCTGTTCCCAGCAAGTACAGGGTGTTGGACTGAAGAGGAGCTATTGTTCTTGTCAGTTTTCTAAGCAGAGTTGAACTAGATATGGCCCGTGTGTGTAGGAAGCACAGTTCTTTTGTTCAGAGCAAGCTCACTGTTCAGACCCCAAGGGAAACACAGTAGAGAAGAAGAGTGCTCTTTTTTCAAAAGAAGACTGTGTTTCTTGTAAGGTGAGGTAGCGTTTGTTTCCCAGTCCTAAATGGAGTTGAATCACATGCAGTTTCTGGACCTACGAGCAAGAGTTGTTTTCTGGTAAGAAGAGTCACTATTGTGCTCCCATTGTCATACACAGGGCAAATAGCACTCGCGTCTGTTCCCAGCAAGTACAGTGTATTGGACTGAAGCGGAGCTACTGTTCTTGTCAGTTTACTAAGCAGAGTTGAACTAGATATGGCCTGTGTGTGTAGGAAGCACAGGTGTTATGTTCTGAGCAAGCTCACTTTTCAGACCCCATAGGAAACACAGTAGAGTAGAAGAGTGCTCTTTTCTCAAAAGCAGAGTGTGTTTCTTGTAAGGCGAGCTAGTGTTTGTTTCCCAGTCAGAAATGGAGTTGAATCCCATGCAGTTTCTGGTCCCACCAGCAAGAGTTGTTTTCTGATAAGAAGAGTCGCTATTGTGCTCCCACTGTCATACACAGGGCAAAAAGCACTGGCGTCTGTTTCCAGCACGTACAGTGTATTGGACTGAAGCGGAGCAACTGTTCTTGTCACTTTCCTAAGCAGAGTTGAACTAGATATATCCCGTGTGTGAAGGAAGCACAGTTCTTTTGTTCTGAGCAAGCTCACTGTTTGGACCCCATAGGAAACACAGTAGAGTAGAAGAGTGCTCTTTTCTCAAAAGCAGAGTGTGTTTCTTGTAAGGCGAGCTAGCGTTTGTTTCCCAGTCCTAAATGGAGTTGAATCCCATGCAGTTTTTGGTCCTACGAGCAAGAGTTGTTTTCTGTTAAGGAAAGTCACTATTGCGCTCCCATTGTCATACACAGGGCAAATAGCACTGGCGTCTGTTCGCAGCATGTACAGTGTATTGGACTGAAGAGGATCTACTGTTCTTGTCAGTTTCCTAAGCAGAATTGAACTAGATATGGCCATGTGTGTAGGAAGCACAGTTCTTTTGTTCTGAGCAAGCTGACTGTTCATGCCCTATAGGAAACACAGTAGAGTAGAAGAGTGCTCTTTTCTCAAAAGCAGAGTGTGTTTCTTGTAAGACGAGCTAGTGTTTGTTTCCCAGTCCTAAATGGAGTTGAATCACATGCAGTTTTTGGTCCTACGAGCAAGACTTGTTTTCTGGTAAGGAAAGTCACTATTGTCCTCCCATTACCATACACAGTGCAAATATCACTCACGTCTGTTCCCAGCAAGTACAGTGTATTGGACTGAAGTTGAGCTACTGTTCTTGTCAGTTTCCTAAGCAGCGTTGAACTAGATATGGCCCCTGTGTGTAGGAAGCACAATTCTTTTGTTCTGAGCAAGCTCACTATTAGGACCCCATAGGAAACACAGTAGAGTAGAAGACTGCTCTTTTCTCAAAAGCAGAATGTGTTTCTTGTAAGGCGAGCTAGCGTTTGTTTCCCAATCCTAAATGAAGTTGAATCACATGCAGTTTCTGCTCCTATGAGCAAGAGTTGTTTTCTGGTAAGAAGAGTCACTATTGTGCTCCCATTGTCATACACAGGGCAAATAGCACTGGCGTCTGTTCCCAGCATGAACAGTGTATTGGACTGACGAGGATCTACTGTTCTTGTCAGTTTCCAAAGCAGAATTGAACTAGATATGGCACGTGTGTAGGAATAACAGTTCGTTTTTTCTAAGCAAGCAAACTGTTTTGGCCCTATAGTAAACACAGTGGAGTAGAAGAGTGATCATTTCTCAAAAGCAGAGTGTGTTTCGTGTAAGGCGAGCTAGCGTTTGTTTCCCAGTCCTAAATGGAGTTGAATCACATGCAGTTTTTGGTCCTACGAGCAAGAGTTGTTTTCTGGTAAGGAAAGTCACTATTGTGCTCCCATTGCCATACACAGTGCAAATAGCACTGGCGTCTTTTCCCAGCAAGTACAGTGTATTGGACTGAGGAGGAGCTACTGTTCTTGTCAGTTTCCTAAGCAGAGTTGAACTAGACATGGCTCGTGTGTGTCGGAAGCACAGTTCTTTTGTTCTGAGCAAGCTCACTGTTCGGACCCCATAGGAAACACAGTAGAGTAGAAGATTGCTCTTTTCTCAAGAGCAGAGTGTGTTTCTTGTAAGGCGAGCTATCCTTTGTTTCCCAATCCTAAATGGAGTTGAATCACATGCAGTTTATGGTCCTACGAGCAAGAGTTGTTTTCTGGTAAGAAGAGTCGCTATTGTGCTCCCACTGTCATACACAGGGCAAAAAGCACTGGCGTCTGTTTCCAGCAAGTACAGTGTATTGGACTGAAGCGGAGCTACTGTTCTTGTCACTTTCCTAAGCAGAGTTGAACTAGATATATCCCGTGTGTGAAGGAAGCACAGTTCTTTTGTTCTGAGCAAGCTCACTGTTCGGACCCCATAGGAAACACAGTAGAGTAGAAGAGTGCTCTTTTCTCAAAAGCAGAGTGTGTTTCTTGTAAGGCGAGCTAGCGTTTGATTCCCAGTCCTAAATGGAGTTGAATCCCATGCAGTTTTTGGTCCTACGAGCAAGAGTTGTTTTCTGTTAAGGAAAGTCACTATTGCACTCCCATTGTCATACACAGGGCAAATAGCACTGGCGTCTATTCGCAGCATATACAGTGTATTGGACTAAAGAGGATCTACTGTTCTTGTCAGTTTCCTACGCAGAATTGAACTAGATATGGCCATGTGTGTAGGAAGCACAGTTCTTTTGTTCTGAGCAAGCTCACTGTTCTGGCCCTATAGGAAACACAGTAGAGTAGAAGAGTGCTCTTTTCTCAAAAGCAGAGTGTGTTTCTTGTAAGGCGAGCTAGCGTTTGTTTCCTAGTCCTAAATGGAGTTGAATCCCATGCAGTTTTTGGTCCTACGAGCAAGAGTTGTTTTCTGTTAAGGAAAGTCACTATTGCACTCCCATTGTCATACACAGGGCAAATAGCACTGGCGTCTATTCGCAGCATATACAGTGTATTGGACTGAAGAGGATCTACTGTTCTTGTCAGTTTCCTACGCAGAATTGAACTAGATATGGCCATGTGTGTAGGAAGCACAGTTCTTTTGTTCTGAGCAAGCTCACTGTTCTGGCCCTATAGGAAACACAGTAGAGTAGAAGAGTGCTCTTTTCTCAAAAGCAGAGTGTGTTTCTTGTAAGGCTAGCTAGCGTTTGTTTCCCAGTCCTAAATGGAGTTGAATCACATGCAGTTTTTGGTCCTACGAGCAAGAGTTATTTTCTGGTAAGGAAAGTCACTATTGTGCTCCCATTTCCATACACAGTGCAAATAGCACTGGCGTCTGTTCCCAGCAAGTACAGTGTATTTGACTGAAGCGGAGCTACTGTTCTTGTCAGTTTCATAAGCAGAGTTGAACTAGATATGGCCCCTGTGTGTAGGAAGCACAGTTCTTTTGTTCTGAGCAACTCACTATTCGGACCCCATAGGAAACACAGTAGAGTAGAAGACTGTTCTTTTCTCAAAAGCAGAGTGTGTTTCTTGTAAGGCGAGCTATCCTTTGTTTCCCAATCCTAAATGGAGATGAATCACATGCAGTTTCTGCTCCTATGTGCAAGAGTTGTTTTCTGGCAAGAAGAGTCACTATTGTGCTCCCATTGTCATACACAGGGCAAATAGCACTGGCGTCTGTTCCCAGCATGAACAGTGTATTGGACTGAAGAGGATCTACAGTTCTTGTCAGTTTCCCAAGCAGAGTTGAACTAGATATGGACCGTGTGTGTAGGAAGCACAGCTCTTTTGTTCTGAGAATGCTCATTGTTCTTGCCCTATAGGAACACTTTAGAGTAGAAGAGTGCTGTTTTCTCAATCCAGAGTGTGTTTATTGTAAGTCGAGCTAGCATTTTTTCCCAGTCCTTAATGGAGTTGAGTCCCATGCAGTTTCTGGTCCTACGAGCAAGAGTTGTTTTCTGGTAAGAAGAGTCACTATTGTGCTCCCATTGTCATACACAGGGCAAATAGCCCTGGCGTCTGTTCCCAGCAAGTACAGTGTATTGGACTGACGAGTATCTACTGTTCTTGTCAGTTTCCAAAGCAGAATTGAACTAGATATGGCACGTGTGTGGGAAGCACAGTTCGTTTTTTCTAAGCAAGCAAACTGTTTTGGCCCTATAGTAAACACAGTGGAGTAGAAGAGTGATCATTTCTCAAAAGCAGAGTGTGTTTCGTGTAAGGCGAGCTAGCGTTTGTTTCCCAGTCCTAAATGGGGTTGAATCACATGCAGTTTTTGGTCCTATGAGCAAGAGTTGTTTTCTGGTAAGGAAAGTCACTATTGTGCTCCCATTGCCATACACAGTGCAAATAGCACTGGCGTCTGTTCCCAGCAAGTACAGTGTATTGGACTGAGGAGGAGCTACTGTTCTTGTCAGTTTCCTAAGCAGAGTTGAACTAGACATGGCCCGTGTGTGTAGGAAGCACAGTTCTTTTGTTCTGAGCTAGCTCACTGTTCGGACCCCATAGGAAACAGAGTAGAGTAGAAGACTGCTCTTTTCTCAAAAGCAGAATGTGTTTCTTGTAAGTCGAGCTAGCGTTTGTTTCCCAGTCCTAAATGGAGTTGAAATCACATGCAGTTTCTGGTCCTACGAGCAAGAGTTGTTTTTTTGGTAAGAAGAGTCACTATTGCGCTCCCATTGTCATACACAGGGCAAATAGCACTGGCGTCTGTTCCCAGCATGTACAGTCAGTGTATTGGACGGAAGAGGAGCTACTGTTCTTGTCAGTTTCCTAAGCCGAATTGAACTAGATGTGGCCATGTGTGTAGGAAGAACAGTTCTTTTGTTCTGAGCAAGCTCACTGTTCTGGCCCTATAGGAAACACAGTAGAGTAGAAGAGTGCTCTTTTCTCAAAAGCAGAGTGTGTTTCTTGTAAGGTGAGCTAGCGTTTGTTTCCCAGTCCTAAATGGAGTTGAATCACATGCAGTTTTTGGCCCTGCGAGCAAGAGTTGTTTTCTGGTAAGGAAAGTCACTATTGTGCTCCCATTTTCATACACAGTGCAAATAGCACTGGCGTCTGTTCCCAGCAAGTACAGTGTATTGGACTGAAGCGGAGCTACTGTTCTTGTCAGTTTCCTAAGCAGAGTTGAACTAGATATGGCCCCTGTGTGTAGGAAGCACAGTTCTTTTGTTCTGAGCAAGCTCACTATTCGGACCCCATAGGAAACACAGTAGAGTAGAAGAGTGCTCTTTTCTCAAAAGCAGAGTGTGTTTCTTGTAAGGCGAGTTAGTGTTTGTTTCCCAGTCAGAATTGGAGTTGAATCCCATGCAGTTTCTGGTCCTATGACCAAGAGTTGTTTTCTGATAAGAAGAGTCACTATTGTGCTCCTATTGCCATACACAGTGCAAATAGCACTCGCGTCTGTTCCCAGCTAGTACAGTGTATTGGACTGAAGAGGAGCTACCGTTCTTGTAAGTTTCCTAAGAAGAGTTGAACTAGATATGGCCCGTGTGTGTAGGAAGCACAGTTCGTTTTTTCTAAGCAAGCAAACTGTTTTGGCCCTATAGTAAACACAGTGGAGTAGAAGAGTGATCATTTCTCAAAAGCAGAGTGTGTTTCGTGTAAGGCGAGCTAGCGTTGGTTTCCCAGTCCTAAATGGGGTTGAATCACATGCAGTTTTTGGTCCTACGAGCAAGAGTTGTTTTCTGGTAAGGAAAGTCACTATTGTGCTCCCATTGCCATACACAGTGCAAATAGCACTGGCGTCTGTTCCCAGCAAGTACAGTGTATTGGACTGAGGAGGAGCTACTGTTCTTGTCAGTTTCCTAAGTAGAGTTGAACTAGACATGGCCCGTGTGTGTAGGAAGCACAGTTCTTTTGTTATGAGCAAGCTCACTGTTCGGACCCCATAGGAAACACAGTAGAGTAGAAGATTGCTCTTTTCTCAAAAGCAGAGTGTGTTTCTTGTAAGGCGAGCTACCCTTTGTTTCCCAATCCTAAATGGAGTTGAATCACATGCAGTTTCTGGTCCTACGAGCAAGAGTTGTTTTCTGGTAAGAAGAGTCACTATTGTGCTCCCATTGTCATACACAGGGCAAATAGCACTGGCGTCTGTTCCCAGCATGAACAGTGTATTGGACTGAAGAGGATCTACTGTTTTTGTCAGTTTCCCAAGCAGAGTTGAACTAGATATGGACCGTGATTGTAGGAAGCACAGCTCTTTTGTTCTGAGAATTCTCATTGTTCTTGCCCTATAGGAAACACTTTAGAGTAGAAGAGTGCTGTTTTCTCAATCCAGAGTGTGTTTATTGTAATTCGAGCTAGTGTTTTTTTCCCAGTCCTTAATGGAGTTGAATCCCATGCACTTTCTGGTCCTACCAGCAAGAGTTGTTTTCTGGTAAGAAGAGTCACTATTGTGCTCCCATTGTCATACACAGGGCAAATAGCACTGGCGTCTGTTCCCAGCAAGTACAGTGTATTGGACTGACGAGGATCTACTGTTCTTGTCAGTTTCCAAAGCAGAATTGAACTAGATATGGCACGTGTGTAGGAAGCACAGTTCGTTTTTTCTAAGCAAGCAAACTGTTTTGGCCCTATAGGAAACACAGTAGAGTAGAAGAGTGATCATTTCTCAAAAGCAGAGTGTGTTTCTTGTAAGGCGAGCTAGCGTTTGTTTCCCAGTCCTAAATGGGGTTGAATCACATGCAGTTTTTGGTCCTACGAGCAAGAGTTGTTTTCTGGTAAGGAAAGTCACTATTGTGCTCCCATTGCCATACACAGTACAAATAGGACTCGCGTCTGTTCCTAGCAAGTACAGTGTATTGGACTGAAGAGGAGCAACTGTTCTTTTCAGTTTCCTAAGCAGAGTTGAACTAGATATGGCCCATGTATGTAGGAAGCACAGTTCTTTTGTTGTGAGAATGCTCACTGTTCTGGCCCTATAGGAAACACATTAGCGTTGAAGAGTGCTCTTTTCTCAATCTAGAGTGTGTTTCTTGTAAGTCGAGCTAGCGTTTGTTTCCCAGTCCTAAATGGAGTTGAATCCCATGCAGTTTCTGGTCCTACGAGCAAGAGTTGTTTTTTTGGTAAGAAGAGTCACTATTGCGCTCCCATTGTCATACACAGGGCAAATAGCACTGGCGTCTGTTCCCAGCATGTACAGTCAGTGTATTGGACGGAAGAGGAGCTACTGTTCTTGTCAGTTTCCTAAGCAGAATTGAACTAGATGTGGCCATGTGTGTAGGAAGAACAGTTCTTTTGTTCTGAGCAAGCTCACTGTTCTGGCCCTATAGGAAACACAGTAGAGTAGAAGAGTGCTCTTTTCTCAAAAGCAGAGTGTGTTTCTTGTAAGGCGAGCTAGCGTTTGTTTCCCAGTCCTAAATGGAGTTGAATCACATGCAGTTT
This sequence comes from Peromyscus eremicus, assembly GCF_949786415.1. Taxonomy (NCBI): domain Eukaryota; kingdom Metazoa; phylum Chordata; class Mammalia; order Rodentia; family Cricetidae; genus Peromyscus; species Peromyscus eremicus. The sequence continues at coordinate 277,272 of NW_026734633.1, forward strand.
TTGGTCCTACGAGCAAGAGTTGTTTTCTGGTAAGGAAGGTCACTATTGTGCTCCCATTTCCATACACAGTGCAAATAGCACTGGCGTCTGTTCCCAGAAAGTACAGTGTATTGGACGGAAGAGGAGCTACTGTTCTTGTCAGTTTCCTAAGCAGAGTTGAACTAGATATGGCCCCTGTGTGTAGGAAGCACAGTTCTTTTGTTCTAAGCAAGCTCACTATTCGGACCCCATAGGAAACACAGTAGAGTAGAAGAGTGCTCTTTTCTCAAAAGCAGAGTGTGTTTCTTGTAAGGCGAGTTAGTGTTTGTTTCCCAGTCAGAATTGGAGTTGAATCCCATGCAGTTTCTGGTCCTATGACCAAGAGTTGTTTTCTGATAAGTAGAGTCACTATTGTGCTCCTATTGCCATACACAGTGCAAATAGCACTCGCGTCTGTTCCCAGCTAGTACAGTGTATTGGACTGAAGAGGAGCTACCGTTCTTGTAAGTTTCCTAAGAAGAGTTGAACTACATATGGCCCGTGTGTGTAGGAAGCACAGTTCTTTTGTTCTAAGCAAGCTCACTATTCGGACCACATAGGAAACACAGTAGAGTAGAAGAGTGGTCTTTTCTCAAAAGCAGAGTGTGTTTCTTGTAAGGCGAGCTAGCGATTGTTTCCCAGTCCTAAATGGGGTTGAATCACATGCAGTTTTTGGTCCTATGAGCGAGAGTTGTTTTCTGATAAGGAAAGTCACTATTGTGCTCCCATTTCCATACACAGTGCAAATAGCACTCGCGTCTGTTCCCAGCAAGTACAGTGTATTGGACTGAGGAGGAGCTACTGTTCTTGTCAGTTTCCTAAGCAGAGTTGAACTAGACATGGCCCGTGTGTGTAGGAAGCACAGTTCTTTTGTTCTGAGCAAGCTCACTGTTCGGACCCCATAGGAAACACAGTAGAGTAGAAGATTGCACTTTTCTCAAAAGCAGAGTGTGTTTCTTGTAAGGCGAGCTAGTGTTTTTTTCCCAGTCAGAAATGGAGTTGAATCCCATGCAGTTTCTGGTCCTACCAGCAAGAGTTGTTTTCTGGTAAGGAAGTCACTATTGTGCTCCCATTTCCATACACAGTGCAAATAGCACTCGCGTCTGTTCCCAGCAAGTACAGTGTATTGGACTGACGCGGAGCTACTGTTCTTGTCAGTTTCCTAAGCAGAGTTGAACTAGATATGGCCCCTGTGT